>NC_079439.1:43347896-43427896 GCF_903798145.1 Danio aesculapii | reverse complement strand
AAAAGCTGAATATATCTCTAGTGCTATAAGAATGCTTTCTCTCAGAAGTTTTATTTTTTAGATTTTTTTTCTGACAGGAATTTAGCTCTCAGGGTAAGATACCCATTCGCATTTGCATACGGAAAAGGGTCTTGGAAACATATTCTTTCTAAAAGGTGTCAAAGCCTTAGGCTAATTCTGATCTCTCATCTGAGGTCTCATCTGAAGAGTTAAAAGTGAAAAGCCAAAAAGTAAAAAAATATATAAAAAATAAAAAAAACACAAAAAAAGATGGTTCCCATTTCTATTTTCATGAATGCTAGAAAACAGAAATGTTTGTTTCACACTTCACGGTAGGGCCGCACAATATATCATTTCAGCATTGATATATCAATGTGCACATAAACAATAGTCACATCACAAAGATATGCAACATTAAGTCTGTATTATAGTTGACTACTAATTAAATCACTGTATTTATACAGAATTTATGCAACAACAACAAAATTTCAATAAATTTTTGTCTTTGTTTCTAGTCCAAATATCTACATTTCGAAGTGAAAAAAAGATTATTTAACTTTTTTAACAAAATTATTTAACTTTTTAAGCTAATTATTTAGCTTGTTTAAGGAAAAAGCCTAATTTCATCTGGCTTTTAAAACAAAACAATATTTCTATGTGATCTAAGAATAATTTTTAGGTATTTGCACTAGAAATAAGAAAAAGCAAAGTGACAAAAGCATTTTTTTTTTTTTTTTTTGCATTGTGATCATTTAATTTCTGTACCCGAGTACTGTAGGCTCCACAGAAAACCATCAAATAGTGTTATTCAAACTATCTTGTGAAACCAATTAATATCACAATATCACAGAAAGATAAAATATCGCAATATCAGATTTTTCCAATATCGTGTAGCCTTAATTCACGGCATTCCAAAGATCAAGTTTGGTTAACTCCACTCAAAGCTGAATTAAAAGAATACATTCTTTAAATAGGTGGGATTGTAGCAGAGTGTCATATGATGAACTATGTTTTTGTATCTGTGGAATGATAATCAAATAAACTAAATTTAAAAGAATGCAGTTTTATTTATTGATTAATTAACAGCTAGACTTCCTACATTATTAAACACTAGAGCTGGACTTCAAATAACAACAATTTCAGTATCAACAGAAATTTTGCATGCACAAAGTCTAGGGTGACCATGGCTTATTACAAAAAAAAGACTAAATTAATTAGCTCTATCTGACTGATACAGATCAGGATGCGCCAATATTAAAATGTCCAATAAAGATATACAAATTATTATTTTTTTATAATTTCTAAATAAATAAATGAAAAACCAAAAGCTATAATCAATTCGCCAATTACAACAATAAAATTAGCATCTTAAAAAAACATTTTGAGATTAAAGGTGCAGTAGGTGATTGTCTTCAGAAACATTTTTTGTTGTGCTGGTCGAAAGTCTCTACACATTCCAATAGTAATAATTAAAGTAAATGATCTAAATGTATTTATATGTATTTTTATATTCTGGGTAAGGCATAAGACTAAAAAATGTTTATCCAAATAAAAATTGTTGGGTGATAATTCTGATGAGCCCAAACTGTCTGTCAGCAGAGGTAGATTTGTACATCTGTGCACCCCGTTCACGCAGACAGATCTGCCGTTTGCATGCGCACAGAGTGACAGCAGTAAAAACAAATGGTGAATCAAAACTTTTTAAAATCCTGAATCAATATTGGAGTTACTAGCACTAAAGGAAGGATAACACCATGGATAACACTAGCACGAAGGAAGGATAACACCATGGCTCAAGTATTTCTTTTAGACAGGTAATGTTCCGTTTTAAAACTATTTTAGTCCCCCAAAGCTGATGTAGATTGTGTTGTGTTATGAATGGATTATATGCACAGAAGTGTTGTTCAGCCACTGAAATCTTCCAGCGAAAGATTGATGTAACTATTTTCAATTTCATAAGGGACCTTTTACAGCATCAATAATGTAGATTTTTATTTAGTTTAACAACAAAACATAAGTAAATAGCGATATTCCACTTAGTCTGCTTTACTGAGGTCAAGTTGGTTTTCTATTCACATTGGTTCATTTTAGAACAATGACAACCTGTGACGTGCTCCTGATATTGTTTACCATGCTACTCTGAATATTCGCTCTGAAATAGCATGCAAGTATGGCTTAGTAATAAGTGTAATTCCTGCACCCCACTGGCCAAGCACTAAGCATATAGTAGTCGATTTAGGACAAAGCGCGTGAGAGAATGAGACCAGCAATCCTTGCATGAAATATTGCACGTTATGACAAATTTTGCTTGCTACACAACTGAAAACATGCTAGATATACAGTTATACACATATACAGTTTTTTTGTTCGAAATTGTAGTATTATAAAGTACTATAAAGTTACGGTGCGCATTCGTGATTTCAAAAAGCATGGCTTTGGAGGGCAGGGGAGGGACTGTGTATTCAAAGATATTATGGTAATGGTTAACATTTTGGCAGATCACCTACTGCACCTTTAAAGAAATGAGATAAAAATTACATATAATGGATCTTAAATTTGAGATCTCACATATTTCTATAAAAATAGAGCAACTGAGTATGAACTATTAAAGATCCAAATAAATGAAAACTGATAAAAAAACGTTACTGATATTTATGCCTAGACATAAAACCATGCAAAAAAAATAGCTGCTGTAAATAATAAAATACAAAACAGAAACAGAAGGAATAAAGTGCACATGTCTGTCGAAGTTTGTCATGCACTTCACACATCAGTGTTTCTTCCAAGTACACACACATTAGCCATGTCCACTATACTAAGGCTGTCAATGCTTTGTCATTTTCTTCTGCAATGGTCAACTGCTGTTTATAAAAAGCAAATCAAAATAGAATTCTCAGCCTATGATGAATTCTCAGTTACAGTATCAGGAAGGAACAAAGAAGCTGATAATTGGCACCACAGGGCGGCTATTCACATGCAAGTCGCTTGGTGTGGGAATTTTGGGGAGAAGGCATTAGTAGATCTCCTCATACTGTATAACACTGCTCCATGTCTCAGAAATATTGAGACTGTGCAACCAATGCAGGATTCAACATGCCAAATAGCTGACACAGTTGAAACAGTTACCTCCTTATCACAGTCAAAACATTACCTGATAAAGGTAATTACCTGGAAGTATCAGTCATCTAGATCATTACAAACTGAGGAAGTCAAGTCCTGCCATTGAAAATACGGAGCCGAGCCTTTTCATGCCTGGAGAGGAAAACACGGTGGTCATGTGTTCAAAAGAGTGTGTCCAATCCAAAAAAAGAGGGGAAAAAAAATGAATTTCACTGATTTAAACAACTTAAAGCAGTAAACACAACATAATGGATAATGTTTTCTGATGGATAATGTTTACTGGTTACAGTTTCTGGATTGAAAGCACCCACAGTTTAGCTGGATTTGAATATGTGCATGGTAAAGTTAGTGCAAGATAATGTTTAACACAGACAGAAGTGGGGAAAACAGATTGAGCTTTACATGGTTGAGCAAACTCTCAGTCTCTAGAGTTAATTGTATTGGCTCAGGTAGCTCTTGTTCATGAGTCTTTAAGCTCAGCTGCACACCAACCAACATTTGGCAATCAAAACAAAGACATCTATCATGCAGTCCAAATCTTCTGTGCGATTCTGTATCTTCCTTCTGAGCTTGATAACTAACATGCGAGTTAATACCATAGTGATTCCAATAGCACAGTTTGGGTCATTCATACTGTTCAGACTGTTCTTTGTTGTCCCTGTGTCACTGAAATGTTTGTTTGCATCCTTGTCCTCTAAACACAAGATATTACTTGCTTAAAATGAGAGGAAATCAATAATCAGACAAATACAAAGAGGAACGGTGAGCCTCTGTTGAGACTGGAGATGCATGTGTAACACCATGGGCAGCAGTAATAAATAAATAAATGAATATGTAAATAATAATAATTGTATATTTGTTTTGGAGAATCACATACTGCAGCATAAATAATATAATATAATATAATATAATATAATATAATATAATATAATATAATATAATATAATATAATATAATATAATATAACATAACATAATATAATATAATATAATATAATATAACATAACATAACATAATATAATATAATATAATATAATATAATATAATATAATATAATCAGATTCAGAATCAGTTTTATTGCCAAATGTGCTTCACACACACAAGGAATTTTTTTTGGCTACAGAAGCTTCCATTGTACATAAAGTGACAAATGACCAACACAAAATAAATATGAAAAAAAAGACGATAAACATTAAACAGAGATGCAGTTAGTCAAAAAACCTTGATGTTAAATTGTGTGTACAGATTTGTTATAAATATACAGGTTATAAGGTGCTGTGTACAAATGCGAATGTAGAAAGTATTGCATTGTATATTGATATAAGGTGCTGTGTACAAGTGCGTATGAGAAAGTATTGCACATATTTATTGCACAGTAGGGGAATATTTAACAGTTCATAAGGGAGATGGCCTGAGGAAAAAACTTTTCTGGCTGTTTTTGTGCTTGGTGCTCTGAAGCGCCGACCAGACGGTAACTGTTCGAACAGGTAGTGTGCTGGGTGTGAGGGGTCCAGAGTGATTTTGCGAGCCCTTTTACTCACTCTGGAAGAGTACAGTTTTTGAAGTGTAGGAAGGGTTGTGCCAGTGATTCGTTCAGCAGTCCGGACTTTTCGCTGTAGTCTATATAGGTCGGTTTTGACAGCTGAGCTGAACCAGACGGTGATTGAAGTGCAGAGGATGGATTGGATGACAGCTGAGTAGAACTGTACAAGCAGCTCCTGTGGCAGGTTGAACTTCCTCAGCTGACGAAGGAAGTACAGTCTCTGCTATGTGAATGTCCCACTTCAGATCCTGAGAGATGGTGGTGCCCAGGAACCTGAATGACTCTACTGCAGCCACAGTGTTGTTCATGATGGTGAGTGGGGGGAGTGCAGGAGGCTTTCTCCAGAAGTCTACTATCATCTCCACTGTTTTGAGCGTGTTCAGCTCCAGGTTGTTGTATCTGCACCATAAATCCAGCCGCTCCACCTCCTGTCTGTATGCAGACTCCTCACCATTCCGGATGAGGCCGATAACAGTAGTGTCATCTGCAAACTTAATGAGTTTGATGGAGGGGTCTTTTGCGATGCAGTCGTTGGTGTACAGGGAGAAGAGCAGTGGAGAAAGAACACATCCCTGAGGGGCACCAGTGCTGATGGTACAGCTGTCAGATGTGATTTTGCCCATTCTGACTAACTGATGTCTAGCTGTCAGAATATTTAGTGGAATATAACATAACATATAATATAATATAATATAATATAATATAATATAATATAATATAATATAATATAATATAATATAATATAATATAATATAATATAATATAATATAATATAATATAATGGAAAATAACATAATATTCATTCATGCATTTTCTTTTCGGCTTAGTCCCTTTATTAATCTGGGGTCGCCACAGCGGAATGAACTGCCAACTTATCCAGCACGTTTTACGCAACGGATGCCCTTCCAGCCGCAACCCATCACTGGGAAACATCCATACACACTCATTCACACTCATACACTACGGAAAATTTTGCCTTCTCAATTCATGTGTACCGCATGTCTTTGGACTGTGGGGGAAACCGGAGCACCCGGAGGAAACCCACGCAAATGCAGGGAGAACATGCAAACTCCACAAAGAAACGCCAACAGACCCAGCCGAGGCTCGAACCAGCAACCTTCTTGCTGTGAGACGACAGCACTACCTTATTCTTTATAATTTATTCCTTACCTTATAATATAATATAATATAATATAATATAATATAATATAATATAATATAATATAATATAATATAATATTTTATAATATAATATAATATAATATAATATAATATAATATAATATAATATAATATAATATAATATAATATAATATAATATAATATAACATAATATAATATAACATAATATAACATAATATAATATAATAAAATATAATATAATATAATACTTCAAAGACTTACATTTAGAAATGGGTTTGGTTTAGGGTTGGTTTACTTATTGCAGTAAGTATGCGTTAGCAAATGTATAAAGATTCAAGAGTTCTCTGCATGTTGCATACAAGCGCAAACAATTATTGTTGTTTCATTTAATTTAACAGACTGCAATTGTGCAATAATTGTGACAATCAACAACATTTTGCATTTAAAAAATTAATTATGCAGATTTTCCTTTGGATGGCAGCACATTCGTACATTGAACTTAAAGCCCATACATTTTCACAAACATACTCCTAATTTATAGCATTAACATTTTTGAAAACTATAATATTATCAACATGTGCCAGCTTTTGATACCTGTCAGTGATCTTTCAGTAGGTAATCTGTTTCCTGTGTTTTGTCTTAATCTGAAAAATAACACAGAGGGAAATGAGCAGTGAAGTTATGAGTGAAGGCTGCAGGTCCATGTCTGCATGTCATTGTGAAAGACAATGTGAGTTTTGCCTTTAATCACCTTGGTGTTAAAACAACTAATTAGCTTCAGTGGCTCACTAACGACGTGTTGACAAACACACGGGATAAGGCATTGGAGTAAATAGAAGGCGGGAGTTAACCACTTCTCCTCCCTTATCTCGTTTCAAAGGACAAAGGGTAATTAGAAACTGTTGTGTGTGTTAAACAATATTTTGTCAAAAGGAAAACATTCCCTGACAGGGGGATTTGTCTCTGCAAATATTCCCATCCAGCAGTTTGTGAATCGCTCTCAGGATTCCTGACATTCTTCACATAACTGATGAAGTACTGTATATTATAGTAGTTTAGTAAAATACGTATATATACACACCATTGTTTATTTTACTTTTCTGCAAACAAAGATTTTGGGTCAATACTTCTACAGTAAATGTTTTGTTAGAAAAAAAGTTCATTTTTTTGTCCTTTATGGTCACACAAAAATGCAGCTTTCATGGAAATTTTGCATTCAACAAAACATGCTTTGAAGAGAAATATTATTGTTGTCATCAAATAAATAAATTAATAATTAATTAATTAAAACAAACAAAAGTAAATAAATATGTAAATAAATAAAATCAATAAATAAGTAAATAAAAAGTAATTAAATAAAATCAATAATTAAGTCAATTAAAATAAGTAAATACTTAAATAAATAAATAAATAAATAAATAAATAAATATGTAAATAAATAAAATCAATAAATAAGTAAATAAAAAGTAATTAAATAAAATCAATAATTAAGTCAATAAAAATAAGTAAATACTTAAATAAATAAATAAATAAATAAATATGTAAATAAATAAAATCAATAAATAAGTAAATAAAAAGTAATTAAATAAAATCAATAATTAAGTCAATAAAAATAAGTAAATACTTAAATAAAAAGATAAGTAAATAAATATGTAAATAAATAAAATCAATAAATAAGTAAATAAAAAGTAATTAAATAAAATCAATAATTAAGTAAATAAAAATAAGTAAATACTTAAATAAATAAATAAATAAATAAATAAATAAATAAATAAATAAATACATAAAATCAATAAATAAGTAAATAAAAAATAATTAAATAAAATCAATAATTAAGTAAATAAAAATAAGTAAATACTTAAATAAATAAATAAATAAATAAATAAATAATTAAGTCAATAAAAATAAGTAAATACTTAAATAAATAAATAAATAAATAAATAAGTAAATAAATATGTAAATAAATAAAATCAATAAATAAGTAAATAAAAAGTAATTAAATAAAATCAATAATTAAGTAAATAAAAATAAGTAAATACTTAAATAAATAAATAAATAAATAAATAAAACAAATAAAAAATATGTAAATAAATAAGTAAATAAGTAAAATCAATAAATGAGTAAATAAAAAGTAATTTAATAAAATCAATAATTAAGTAAATAAAAATAAATAAATAAATAAATAAACAAATAAACAAATAAATAAATTTAAAAAATAATAAGAAAATAAATAAGTAACTAAATAAATCGATCATAAGTATTAATTTGTTGAATCCGCTTCTTAAAATGCATTCAATTGTACATTGTCATTTTGGTCAATAGCATCACAGACAGGCAATACAGACTGAATCAGACAAGGTTATTCTTTAAGAAAAGTGCAAATGGATGTATAGCAGAATGTTCACAGAACAATCATGTCACTGATATTCACTTGATGAAATAGGAAACTGAACCATTTTCAGGCAAATCAGCATGAAAATGCAGACTCCCTCTTGCATCGATGGAGGTCACAGGTCACCTTTGTGCATTGTCTGCCATCTTTATCCACCAGTCTGCACTGCAAAAATGACTTGCAGTGAATGGCAAAGATATGGCAAAATGGGAAATGACTGTAATTTGCTCGGGAGCCCCATGGGCTGACAAATGAAGTGAAAGAGGCATGGACAGCTGCTTGCACTGGAAGAATTATACCTCGTCCTGGTGATTACAGTTCAATTATGATGGATTTCGAGAGTGTTTGCACAGTGGAGGGATCAGCGGAGAGGAATACATAAGGTTGGCCTATATACCTCTAGTTTACCCTTGACTCATGGTGACGTACACAAACTCATGGTCCTTATCAATCAGGGACTAAAGAACGCCTTGGTCACACCAACCAGAACTCACCCTCAAAGCTATGGGAAGTGCTTTATCCCAGTGAAGGCACCATTAAGGTTGAAGTGGAGCCCCCCACATTTTATTGGCTTTTTAGCCTTTTACACAGAAGCCTCCATTAACACTGATGGCACTTCAGAGTCTGTCTACAAACTCCCTAGTAAGAGCATGGTACAGAATCATCAACCGTTTGGGTCTAGAATGAGTCCTAAGTAATATCAAGTACAGAAGACATGCTATAGCAGATGTGCAAGGGAACGTCATAGTCAAAGAATGTTGAAGAATTTTGGCATTTTTCTTTATTGGCATAAAATGGTAAATAGATTTAGCATCAAACAACTGCACAGCTAGGTTTTTGCCAATTAATCCAATTTTGATTGGGATGTAAACACCCTAACCTGTGTTCTGTCAACTTCCTGAAATGTTTGTGTAATGTGTGACAGAAGTGTAAACATGACAGATTTAAACACAACTAGCCACAGAGAGTGTTGAAATGTACCGCAAACCCTGATTCTTGACCCAATATATTATAAATATAGATTCTAAAATAGAATCTTTAAACATGAAGGTGAATAAGTCTATGGACGATGCTGACATCTTTAAAATATTCTGGCTTTTGCTTCATGGCTCCTCTGAGTAGAATACTGAACAAATACTGTATACAGTAAATTGGTTAAAGTGATAATAATAATAATTAACAAAATATCAGTGCACATGCTCAGTTGAAGGCATAATATGAAGAGTTTAGATGCAAAACCCTCAAATCTATTTTTCGAAAATGAGCTAAAAAAATTAGCTAAAAAAATATATATTTGGGATGTAAAAATATATTTTTTTTTGCAAAAAATCTCTAAATCCCACAAGTGTACTGTAAAAACAGTGTAATTAGCTGAAAAATCACTAAAGATGCAATTAGAAAATATTTTACCAAACATAAAACACAATACACCAACCACCTAAAATTAAAAATACATAAATGTGTCAAGTATGTGTCAGTTCATTCTGCTGTGATACCCCAGATAAACCAGGGACTAATCAAAAGGAAAATGAATGAAATCTGTCAAGTAAGTGCATTAATCAATAACATTAAAATTGACATTAATTAAATCTTAATAATCTGTTGTCATTTCTGATATTTGGTATTTAGATTTAATGTAAGTAGAGAAATGTAAACATTGTAAACATTGTAAACATTGTAAACTAAGCTTGGTAGATTCAAATGATGTAGTGTAAAACATTGCGAAACATCAATATCTGTGCATTGTCCATTAATATAAAAAGCTTATCAGAAATATGGTATGAAGTAATATAAATAATGTGTAGTTTTACACATTTTTATCTTTTAAAAAATAGCAAATAAAACACAAGGTAGGCCTACTGGGCAAAAAGGGGATGTCTCTCAGACAATTTTAGAAGCTGTCATTCATTCATTCTCACCATACTCAAGGTCTTGGTCTCTTTTTCGTCTCTTGTTTATCTTCATAGCATCCATGTGGGAAAAGACAGGTTTCTGTTTAATGCATAGTAAATCGGAGTCATTCAAAATAGCGTCACTACACAAAATAATATTAAGGACACTTCCGACTGTACAGTGTGTTTTCTTTTCTTATAATGCAGAGTTTTGAGGTAAGGGATGTTTTTACTTGCCATTCACTGACAGTTAGACAGGCTCATCCAATTCAATAAGCTCCATCTTTTAAAATCTAAATCGAAAGCGGAATAACACTGTCTCCTCATAAAAGCCGGCGTATCAGTGCACCATTACATTGGAAACATATGATTCGATTTGCGCCTTCTGATTGGTTCTCAGGACAAAGCGGCTTTTGCTGTCAAAGGGAAGTGGCGTTTAGTGGCTTCTGCCAACAAACTGTGATTTCTGAATGCGTTGACTCTGTGATTTAGATGATCTGATGCAAAATTATTTGTTGAATATATACTACGTGCCTAAAGCATTTGCTCAATGTCATTGGCTCATTTTTGGCCAAATTGCCCTTTAGTGGCTTTTGCATCTGAACTCTTCATATGTAAAAATTTTTTTTATTAAAATATCCAACAAAAACACTAGAATATTACAAGTTTTTGCTGACTTATGTACTTCAATTATCATGGATGTTTCGGAGAATCTTAAATCCAGAAAAATAAGCAGTTTTAACTAGTGACACACACTTCAGTTCTGTGTGGCCATGCTAATGATGTCAAATACCACTTCCACAACTTTACACAATAGACTTTCATATATTGCGTATTTTATTAGACTGGACAGAGCAGCATTAAAAGAAAGCTTTAAAATGTATTTAGTATGATAAAACAGCTTGACTCTGGCAAAATAAACTGCTATCATGCAGTATTGAGCTTGTCTCTTAAATGGCGATTCCTTCAGTCATCTATTTTCCGTCTCATTCTGCTTTATCATAATGATAAGTTTTGAATGCTTTAGCTCATCCATGAACATGATTTCTGCAGGAGTGCAGGATATAACAAAGACGACAACTCCTATGATTCCACAGTCTAAACTACACCTTTGTTTATTGTTAACATGTGCTCTCTAGTGGTAAAAATCAAAAGTCTGTCACACCCGAAGATCATTTATTTTTTCTGAACAGGTGAAAAGGCTTTAAAAAGTTACATTATTGTCTTTCAGCTCACTTTCCCAAGGCAATATTGCTAGCCTGGATCAGATCACAGCTGCCATGCTTGCATTTGCCCAAACAAAGTTAAGCAATTCTAAGTGAAATGCTCCAAATGAGGCAGATAAGAAAGCACCTGCACAATTTGGAACTATGAAGGTGAGAACATTTTTATTTTTGGGTGAACTATGCTTACAATGCTTAAGATAACAGCTATCCGGTCAAATCTAATCAAGCAAAAGGGATTGAGATGTTTTAAATAATCGGTTGGAGAAGGACTCCCAAAATGAAAGATTATTACAACAGGCAATGCCAGGCCATGACAGAAGAAAACAAGAAAACTCACTTCTGCCTTTCTGAATTGTCAGTTGGCTACTGGTGTTGATTTATACAATCAATAATTCAAAAAGTTGCTTATTCATCCTTGCGTTGGCCAGCAGCCTCATCTGGTCCTGCCAGAGAATGTCAGCTGCAGACTGGGTCTGACATGTTGCACATGCAGAAATGTGACATAAATATTTCAGAAATATACAGCGCTAGCCAATGGCACCTTGGCAAAATGGGCCACCACTGGACAAGCCGTGGCTTTTATTGGCCATCTTCATGCCTTTTATGGAGAGGAAGGCATATATCCCAGACTCCCTGATTGTTATCTGCTAATAAGCATGGCCGACTGAAATCTTTTCAGAGCAAATTGTTGAGGACATCTGGCAACGCTTTCTCTGTGATGCACAGACCGCTGAATGTCCCTCTCGAAAAGGTTGGCATGGCAACATCTGACTGCTATTCAACAGCAGTACAGTTTGAAAGGTTTAGGGCCTAGTTGAAAATCCATTTGGGCCACTACCTGAGTATTTTCCTCCAGCATTCTCATGTTGAAAGTGCAGTAAATCTTACCTTCCCCAAAACCCTTGATATGAATCAATGACAGCTTTGTTCATTCAAACTCAATAATTATTTTTTCCCTCGACTGATACTTGTTTGTGAGCCTAAATTGGATGACCTTTGGGCTTTCCATGGACTATTTTAAGGCCCATTTTTCTGACCCATCTGTACAAAATGTTTTGAAACATGATTTCAAACCAGCACCATGAAAGGATGAGTAGTAAATCAATAAATGTCCAAAAATGTGGCAGCTGGTAGACAGACATGACACAATAGTGCCCAGAGCAAAGCCAAGGACAGAGCTGCTCTAAGGCCCGAATCTACATAATAGCGTACAATGACGAATAATACCACACATCAGAAAATACGGTGAAAAGGAAAAATATTTTTCACAAATCTTTCATTCAGGATAATGGTTCAATTTCAAACGGCAAGCTTAGGCGAAAGAGTGTCAAAAACACACAAAAAAGTGGAGCAGGAGTCAATACGTAAATGTATTTGCAATTTAATTGTATATCTCTTTAATAATGAATATTATTTATTCAATTATATGAACATCATATTAAAGAAGGTCACTATAATAAGCAAACATATTTTTAATTTAGTAATTTTGAGAAGGTTTTGGGCTAATTGATGCTACGATAATTCAATGCATTTGATTTCACTAATTTGAGGGCCTTCTATCATTCCTATAAGGTGAAAAGGGCTGATTTTATGAGAGACGGCACCGCCCCAGTGCTCAGGTCAGCACTACACATGTAAATGACCCCTGACACTTCAAATGGGAAATGAGACACTTCACTGACAGAATTATCTGAAGTGTGATGCATTTCAAGATATCATCTCATCTACAGTAGCCAAAAGGCACCCAGCGTTCACACCCTACACAAAGCTTTGATCACACATATCAAAGCTTCACTTACACAGATGTACAAAGAGCTGCTAGTGTAAACAAAAGAAAAAATATAGATTGCATAAAAATCTCAGATGTCTCAAATATATAGATACACATCTATAATATCCCCTGCTTCAGATTCTGAAAGACAGCATAACATATTGCACACGTACTATGGATTTAACCGAACATGAACCTAAATGAATTAGCATTCATATGACTTTCCTTTACCTTCGTGTCCCTCTTTATTTTACTCTGGAGAGTCTGACCCTCTGGACCACTAATTACTCTGATGTTGCCACTTTAGAGACATAATGATCCTATAATGCTCAGATCAATATGAGAGTAGCGATATCTTTTCATCTGCTCTGAATAGAATGTGTAAAACAGCCGCAATTTTTCTTTTGGCTCATCATTTCTCCCCGCATCTCCTCTCAGGTGTTACACGCATACATCTCAGAGGCAAGCTTTTAGTATATTGGCAGGTGTATGATGGAAAGCTTGCTGTTAATCCTTACATTAAGCACTGCTACGACATCACATAATGACAAATCTTTGTGTGTGTGTGAATTTCTGCTCCTTTTTTGACCCTTTTACAGATTTATAAGCAAGCTTTCACCTGATACATAAAAATGTATGCACGTTTAGTTTATTAGCACATGTTATGTAGCATTTATTTGGGTGTTCACTACATTCACTACATGTATGATAAAAACTGTTTGTTCGTTTTTTTGGCAGGTCTAATTTAATCTTTTTTCTTTTTTAGTCTGCACTCAAAAAATAACTCATTGGATGAACTCAATTTAATTGAGGGCAGGATTTCCATCCAATAAATTTGTTTAGCACCAACTAAAAAACTATTTACACAATTAAATGCAATTGGGTTGATCCAACATGATTTGATCTAATAAAAGTTTAAATACATTTGTATTTTTATTTACCTTAAACTCAAATGTCTGATAATATCATGTATGTATGTTTCGTATATCTTGAACGCTCTTAGCTGTATTTGAAATGATCCTGAATGAACTAAAAGAGCCATTTTTAGGCATATTTCTTGACCTACATATACAGTTGATTGACACTGATCTCAGAACTATATTTAGGACTAGGGATGTCCAGATCTGATCACATGATTGGAATTCGGGCACGAGCACTGGGTTTCAGACACGATCGAAATTGAACATTACCTCCCGATCAGGACTCGAATATATATATATATATATATATATATATATATATATATATATATATATATATATATATATATATATATATATATATATATATATATATATATATATATATATCCTCATTATTTTATAACACACCAATAGTTATGCAGTGGCACAGAGTTAGTCCTCTTTCTTGACTTGAAACAGCAACGTGTGCGGCATGACATCACTTTGTTACAGAGACAATATTGATTAAACGCCGGCAAAGTAGAATATGGAAGCAGCTTGAAGTGGAAAGCATGAGTATGTCTACGGTCTGGAGGTATTATAAAGTTGATGACAATAACATTGCCATAGATATGTAAACTCACAGGGATTGCCTGCTAGGTATTTTAAGTTGAGGTGCTATTCGTTTTTATATTAGATCCTTTTTATATTTACTGTTGCACTAAAGTCCAAAAGTGAAGCATTTCAGTTATTTTTTTACTTGATTGTTGAAGCTACCTCACAGAAGTGCTCTGTTTGTTAACCGAGTTGTTGAATGTTAAAATAAGGTGAATTAAATAAAAAATAAGGAACATCATGAATCTGTTTCTTCGCTCTTCTTAATTATTCTTTATCCGATAGGGTTTCGGTAGTTACTCAAAATCAAATGACTCGGAATCAAGGGCAAAAAAAACAGATCAGGACATCCCTATTTAGGATAGTTAATGCTTACTAAGCAAAGCAACAACTGCATTTTTGCTAATTAAGCTGCCAAAACCCAAAGCATGGGTGCTTCTGCAAGGTGGTAATCTCAAAACTCAAAGCAATATATGAAAATCTTCTAAATCTCCAAATTAAAGTGAAGATTGAACTCTAACAAGTCTTCCTATTAACTTTTAACACCTAAGATTACTTTTACTGTCAACATTTCCCTCTATTAACTCAATCCCACGCAAAGCATGCTGGGAACAACAAAAAATCCCATAACCAGGCAGTTGGACCAACACAATTCCGTCATGTTTTCCCAACACAAAACGCTTAAGTTAACTTAATGGTTTACAAATTTAAGTGGACTGAACATAAAACAAATTAAATGGCCAAAGAAATTACAAGAATTGTTTTGTTTCAGCTCACTTTAAACAGGTAGTCTGAACAAGCAGCAGTAATCATTTTTCAGTCTGGACCAGACCAGCACTGTACAAATGTAAAATGTACAAATGAGATACAATGTAAAAATGAAAATAAATCAAAAAGTTACAAATTTCCATGAGATTGTGTTGACCAAACCCAAAATGAAGTACAAATGTGAACACACCCCAAAACAAATTGTGGTAGTGTAACCTACTTTTCTTAGCATATTCTAATCTTTGTGTCTTCACGCAGCATTTTTCAACTCTGAGTCCCTTTAGGATCCATTAGTCCATTCAAAATTACAGCAATTAATATTTCTACATTAAGCCCTGACAGGAATTATTCTCCTCTAATGAGTTACCAATGTGCAGAAACGTCTCACCAGATTATGTGACTAGCAATTATATTTTCAAGACCCCAATTGCTTCCAATGAAAAGAAATTCAGACTTTTTCTGACAAACGATGTTCAGTCTGAAACATGAAACTTTGACTTGAGTCTAAAAGGCACACTTTAGACTATTACAAAAAATAAACACAAAAGAAACCTGCATGAACATGTATTACAGTCTTTTGTAGTGCTTATGTCGCATGCTTATGTCACATTTAAACTGATTTATGTAAATAAATGTTACTATTAACGTTACAAAGGCGTTTTTCAATCCCACAAAGCTCTTTTTTTTCCTGCCCAGTTGCCATGGTAACCTCTATTCAGCCTGTTTATTAAGGAGGAGTCATGTTTAATTGATCCACTAATGCACTGCCGCGCAGTCACTGGTTTGCAGTCTTTTGTTTCCAGGTCATATTCTAGGTCCAGACATTTACATAAAAGCATTACATTTGCTGAAACCAGTCATTATTAGTAATTTTCCTCCTTATCTGCTGGTGATGACTGCAGTATAAACACAGATTCATAAACGGTAAATATTACGTTGTTGAGGAAATATTATATTGTTTTGAGCTTTTTTTAAGCTTAATAAAAACCTGTTTAGTCACAGTGGAAATGGAAAGCACAACGCTGACAGGGAACTTTGTATGACAGCCAGCTCTCTGCTTGGGAGTTCTGTTGGAAGGTGCCTTTGTGTATCCAACAAATACTCTCACTTCGTAGGATACAAATTACCAGATACATTTCGGTTTCACCAAATCCCCAAGCACATGCAGACTAAACAATATCACAGCTCCATTCGGCTAATTATACAGTTCTTAACATGCAAAATGTTCTGTGAGGCTTGTTTAGAACATGAAATGCTGTTTATACTCGAGACTGACAACCTTCTAAATATAATACAGCAATTCTAATAAAGATCCTGAGGGTTTTTTTTTGGCAATACAAATTTATTTAGCTTCCACCTGATTCAAATGATTCAGAGACTTTTCGACAAAAGCAAGTTCATTATTTGTCATTAATTTACTATGTTGCATTAGGGAAATATTGGGAGTTATACATCGGTTTCCATTTAAAGCAAATTTACTTTTTGTGCAAAAATATAATTATTACAAAAATCCAGTCATATCATTTCACATTTCAAAGACTCAGAAATGATGGCCGGTGAAAAATCAGTGTTTTTGAATTTCACTTGAGCCCTCCAGCACTGGACAGTTGTTTGTAGCCACACTGGACCAATGCAACAGATGTGCTTCACACACTGCCAATTCACATAACACTCCACTGCCTGAGCCCAGGTGTGCAAATACAAAGCAGTTGAGGTCAGGACAATCTGGCTCCAAAGAAAGTGACCACTAGACAGGAATACTTTGTTTGCAAGAGAGTGTTTTCAATGATATCACATCTTCGTAAAAGAATTTCCAAAGACAGCTCTGACACACCTGCACCTTTTGTACCCATGAAACTTAAAGTGCCCCATTATGGATTTTTGAAAATGACCTTTCATGCAATGTATAACCCGCTTAAAGTGGACGAAAACATCCTGCATTTAAAGAGTCATTTAAAGAGTTTGTTTTTAATGAAACATGTGCATGCACACAGCATGTATGGATAGCATAATATTGAGAAGATTCTGGGTTCAGCACTGTAAGAGTAAATTTTTTTTATTTACTGCCAAAAAACTAGGCATGGGCCGGTATAAGTTTAGGACGGTATGATAAACTTGGATAAAAATACCACGGTTTCACAGTATCACGGTTTTGTGATTACTGCTCTAAGTTAGGTTCTTTTTGAATGTCCGAGTAAAATAATATAATTAATTAAAATAAATCATTGACTTCTGCTGTCTTCATTGATTTCAAAAACATAGATTTCTTTTAAACATATAAAAACATTTAAAAAAAAAACCTTACATACACAAAACCTTAGGAACTGTTATGATCGCGAACGATCAAGCAGCTGCAGATCACTGATAAAAATGCAGATCAATATATGGATTACAAGTTCCAGTCATGCACCATACACACTCACACCAGTTCCTGATCCTGATCTGATATGTGAGGGATGCTTACAACGGAAGTGAGGATCCAAATGCAGGTTTATTGAGAATGGTCAAGTAAGCAATGCTGACAATCAGGAGCACACAGATGTATGTAGGTGTACAGTAAATCCAAAGTCATCATTAAATAACAAGTGAGTGGTCAATATAGGCACGCTTTTGTGTGCATGACTTGAACTTGTAGTCCATATAGTGATCTGCATGTTTACTAGCGATCTGCAGCCGCTTGATTGCAGTCGATCATAAGAGGAATGGTATAAAAGAAACTTTTAATGATTTTAAAAACCTTGACTTTCCCAAACCATTGAAAACCTTGAAACTGGTTATCGTCCCATGCCTACAAAAAACACGGCTGTGAAGAGTCAATGGTTAAAGTTAATTTTCTATCAATACTACAGCAGTGAAGCTCAAACCTTGCATTGTGTCACCATCCAGTCACTGAAGACTTTTACTGTACAGATACTAAATTCACAGGTTGGCTGATATTGAAGTACAGTTTTTCTCAATTGCTTTGGCTCAATTCTTGATTGAAATTCTTATTTTTTAAAACAATAAGTTTAGATCACTATTAGGTTATTGTTCACATCAGATTGTCATTCCTTATTGATTTAAGCGAATTGCAAATGCTTTGGCACATGTGTGCAAACAGTACAAATGTCTCGAATGAACAAAGGAGTCGATTCTCATTCAAACTGTCAAACTCTTCAAAACTTCTCAATCATTTTTTCATTGTGTAAGCCATCATACTCAAAACAATTTATCTATTTATCAAACATTTGTATACGTGCAAGTTTACACCATAAATATCTGATATTGACATTCTTTGTAATGTCTGCTAAACTGGTAAATGACTTCTAATTGCAATACAATTTGAATCATCTATTTAGGCATATATATGTAGATTGTCCACAGCACAATCACTTCATTTTTAATGGAGAACACTCACATGATTGTGCACTGTGAAAAAAACAAAGTTGACTCAACTTAAAATTTTAAGGCAACAAACTTCAGGACATTTTTTAATTTACTCAAATCTAGTCAAGTGAAGTAAATGGGTTGAAAGTTGAGTCAACTCTGGCAAGTTCAACAAGATCGACAGAATGTATATCTATCGATTCATACAGTAGTCAACATTAGAAGTGGATCATCGCCTTCGCCAAAGTTGTCCTAAAACTATAGAACAACACCAAATCTTGTCCTAGGACAATTTAAAAAACATTTCTGAATCACTTCGAATGTTGACTACTGTATATAACTTTTTTTATGTACTATAGACTCTTCTCAACAAATATCAGATTTTTTTTGATTATCATGGTGAAAAAACAACAACTAATCATTTGAGCAGTGTAGCTCACAAGATGACAAATACACTTCATGTTTTAGTGGCCTTGGCCAAATTACTGACAAAATAACTCGGTTTTGAAGCATGAATGAAATGTTTTGGGTGAGTAACTAAATTTTGTAGACATGCAATAAAGATTAATTCTGAATTTCCAACTAAACGTTTTGACATTTGCACTGACAGTTTGGAGAATGTAAAGAAAAACGTGTCAAAGCAAATGTGAAAAATCATAAAGAATGCTTTTTGGTCAGACTCAGGCTCGAATTGATAAGGTAAATTAAAGCCATGTTCATTTGCTGTATAAAATCTTCAAGACTTGATAAGGCGTAATGCAGTAACTGTGACAGGCATTCCCATTCCAACATGTGCTGCATGCAGTAGACCAGTCACAACAGACTGGGCCATATGACCAATCAAATTAGTGTCATTAAAGGAGGAGTTTGGGGAAATGTATCATTAGGCGATGCGCTTGGGAGTCATTACGCAATTAAGGTAAATAACATAAATGCATGTAAGACAATGAAAGTGTTTTTGACCTTGTGTGCATGACAGCCTGTCCTTGGGAACTCCCAAAACCAAAACATTTAGAAAAATCACCATAAAGAAATAACATGCTCAATTTCAAACTTTCTAATTGGATTCCACTTCGTCGTTTGACATAATTAAGAGGCTTTGTAGCTTAATTCACTTGAATAGAAGTGAGATTGACGTCAACTTTTCATGCCTGTCTGAATTAGCCTATATTCACGCAAAGCATTACAGACAATCATGAAATTGTGTCTTTAAGAGCCCGATCCCAGGTTGAATTATTAATTACACAAGTCAGGGGTACATGAGTGGCTAATTACTGTTGGCAGATTGCAATAAATGTCTTGTAAGTAAATGTTAGGTTTAATGTCTTCATTTCCAGAAACCACAATTATGCATGGTTAATTTGAATCTGTGCATAATAACTGCACATGATGAAATAACATTAACATTATTAATGTTTCGTTATATATTTAGACAATGCAAAATCGCAAATAATTCCTGGTATAAATGCTATATAAATGTAAAGAAAAAATTCAAACAAATAAATAAATAAATAAATAAAAAAGCACTCCTCAATTTATGATTTGCAGATTCTTGGTGATGTATAGGATACATTTCCAAATCTTTGTTTCTTTTTCCCCTTTTATTCCGCTCCTGTCAGTGTTTAAATGAATGATTCATCCAAAAATGAAAACTATGGCATCATTTTCTGATGTCATTCCATGTCCGTCTTACTTCAGTATAACACTAAAGAATATACATTACAAAATATTAAAAAATGTTTTGTCTACAGATTTGGTAAAATGTGACTAGGTTGGTAAGCTGATAATTTGTTTGGTAACGAGGTCCATATTACTTATACTATTATTGCAGATGGAAATAAGAAATCCTATTTATGATCGTATATTCAGTCATAGTTTTCATCATAACTCCATGTTAAACTCATTCATTCATCTTCTTTTCGGCTTAGACCCTTTATTAATCTGAAGTTGCCTCAGCGGATGAACCAGCACATTTTTACGCAGCGGATGCCCTTCCAGCCACAGCCCATCACCAAGAAAACATCCATTCACACTCATACACTACAGATAATTTAGCTTACCCAATTCACCTATATCTCATGTCTTTGGACTTGTGGGAGAAACCGGAGCACCCGGAGGAAACCCACATGAACATGGGGAGAACATGCAAACTCCACACAGACCAACTGACCCAGCCGAGGCTCGAACCAGCAACCTTCTAGCTGTGAGACGACAGCACTACCTACTGCGCCACTGCATCACCCCATGTTATACTATAGTCATCAATTATATAAAAAATAACATGCTTCAAAATATATTTTTTTTTTGTTGCAGAAATTAGTTATAAGTATATAATTTTATAAGTTATAAGTTTGTAATATCTGTATAATAATGGGGTGTACTACACCTAATCTTAAAAATAGAAGTTTTATTTTTGATTAGCAGTGATGGTTTCAGTGGAATCTTTTAATTCAACAATAACTTCTCTGTAGTGGAACATATATTTCATATAATTTTAGATTATTTAGATTGTGGCTGGAAGGGCACCTGCCCCATAAAACATATTTTAGAGTAACTGGCATCTCAATCTGGTGAGGATTATTATTTCAATTGAAAATCTTTTATGAAATTTTTTTTTTTCACAATTACAGAACACTAATCACACTATTAAATTAGATTTTAAATAAACAAGACAGTAAATATTTCATAGCTTGTTGTAGTGTTTTGCTTCTGATAAATAATAAAAAGACACAATCTCTATTCAAAGAATGTCTGATAAAAAAATATAAATAATCTACACACATTTTCACATTTTGGTCTCCTCTATTTCTCCAATCATTTCAACTTTCTTACTTTCTTACATAAGATTTATGTACAATAAGCCAAAACAGCATGATTTTAAATAAATCTTTAGCCAGAGTTAGTTTTCTTTCAACAAACCACCTAAAATTAAACCTGCATTTTTGTTACTGTTGTCAGATGGCGCTAGAGTTGAAGGAACAATGCTTTTCTTTGCTGAATTTGTATTCCTTACAACCCTTCTTTCAAGCGCAGCACTGTTAGTAAAGCAGGTATACATGATTACTTTTGTGTCCATGGAGGTTTGAGTGACAGAAG
Organism: Danio aesculapii; assembly: GCF_903798145.1. Classification (NCBI taxonomy): domain Eukaryota; kingdom Metazoa; phylum Chordata; class Actinopteri; order Cypriniformes; family Danionidae; genus Danio; species Danio aesculapii. The sequence goes on along the minus strand of NC_079439.1, from coordinate 43,406,063 downwards.
AATAATAGCCGTATAGATGTTGCTTTTGTAAATCTTTAAAAACAAACTATAGGAACCCACGGCCGGACATCTCACAGCCCTTTAATAGGTGCAATTATAGCTTAACAGCCCATAGTTACACCCATCATATGTCGTCCTATGTTGAAATGTCAGCAATCTATGACAGTCTATTGCCAATCTAAACAATCAATAGAAAACAAACGGTACATTCAGTGAACAGGGTATCGGATGTGAATTCGATACTTTTCAAAAAAAGGGTGCAAGTGTATGCTGTGACTCTGAAGGTTTTATATTCTCTAAACTTTTAGCAAAGTCCAACAAGAGTTTTAAAAATAATTCCCAGAACAAAGTCCTGATTCAAATGGAAAGACTGGACCCTTTAACAAGGTTCACAAGGAGCATTGATTGTACATTGGTGAGAAAGAGACAGGTGAGAGTGAAAGATGTGAACGGCACGTTTCTGATAACTGGACATGGCTGTTCCTTTAGGGCCGCTTGAACAATAGGTAAGCCTCAGAGACGCTGATTTACAGAAGACGGTGAATTGAAGAGGGACCCATGGGGACACTGGATGTCCCAAAAAAGAATCTTGGGCTGATTGCAAGAAAGACTGGCCTGATTGTACCAGATTTTTGGGGGCCTATGCAGCACTTGTCCATGATGCTTCTACAATAGGCAGTAAATACATGGGATAAGGTAGAGATCCTTGACCTAATGTGATGACATTTCCTGCACTGTCCTCCAGGACACTGGCTAAAAGCAGCGAGCCATCTGCACAGAGAAACTGAGTGGAATCAACTTGTCCAAAGTACTTTCTAATCATAACTCAAAAAAGAAATACTATGATGCAAATTTTGTTTGAAATTGCTTATCTAAAATACATTTTCCTGCAATTTAAATGTTCCATTAAGCTTTTTAAAAAAATGACCTTTCATAATGTGTAAAATAGCAGCTTGAGCCATCACGGTGGCGCAATGGGTAGCACGATCGTCTCACAGCAAGAAGGTTGCTGGTTCCAGCCTCGGCTGGTTCAGTTGGCATTTCTTTGTGGAGTTTGCAGGCTCTCCTCGTGTTCGCGTGGGTTTCCTCCAGGCGCTCCAGTTTCCCCCAAAGTCTAAAGACATGCACTATTGGTGAATTGGTTAAGCTAAATTGTCCATAGTGTATGTGTGTGAATGAGTGTGTATGGGTGTTTTCCCAGTGATGGTTGCAGCTGGAAGGGCATCTGCTGCGTAAAACATATGCTGGATAAGTTGGTGGCTCATTCCGCTGTGGCGAGCCCTGAATAATAAAGGGACTAAGCCGAAAAGAAAATAAATGAATTTAATTTAACATTACTGGTTGTCGGCAACTGTCCACTTTGACTTGACCCCAAACACTGTAGTTGTGTATCTATTGTGAATTTAATGTAGAGACAAACCTTTAATTTTAGTGCAACCAATGCAGATTTTTTTTTATAATCACTGAAGCTGCAAAAATGTATAACTAAAGCACAATTTCTAACTAATGCAGAACTTGTTTTGTAATCACTGAAGCTGCAGAACTGACACTTGCATAGAGTTTGAAGTGATTCACACGAGCAAATAATTAAGTCAGTAAGTGCACACATTCAAACACATCGCACTTTGAACATAAAATCAGCAGAAATGTGTGATTGGTAACTATTCTCAGTGATGAAACTAAACTAAAAAGAAATCAGACCCAATACACATCTAAATGTAATGGTGCAAAATTTGACCCTTTTAATTCACTTTCACATCTCACTTGAATTGCAACAGTGGTTATAAATTTAGCAGTAAAATTATTTATACACAATAGCAAACCCCCTTAGAAATGAGCCTTTCTGAAAATGTGCTTTGAATAATATAAACATAACAGTTTAATACAATTATTATACAAAGAGTGTGTTGCATCATGTGTGCTGCCATGCTGAGATCACAAGACCGGCTGAATACTAATTTAATATCAGTGACACACCCTTCAATAGAATAAATGAATCATGGCTGACAGCAACATTTCTTTCAAATAATTCACGGCCGACATGATGACATTTCTTAAATGGTATCAGCAGCCAAAATTTTGCATCCAAACTGCAAATTTTAGAAGTCCAAGGTGACATAATGGGAAACATTATGTTGTACAGTATAGATAATTATAGATAAAGTTGAAGTCAGAATTATTACACTCCCTGAATTATTAGCCCCCCTGTTTATTTTTCCCCCAATTTCTGTTTAACGGAGAGAAGATTTTCTTCAACACATTTCTAAGCATAATAGATTTATTAACTCAACTTCTAATAACTGATTTTTTTTATCCATGCCATGATGACAGTGAGGCGACGCAGTGGCGCAGTAGGTAGTGCTGTCGCCTCACAGAAAGAAGGTTGCTGGTTCGAACCTCGGCTGGGTCAGTTGGCATTTCTGTGTGGAGTTTGCATGTTCTCCCTGCCTTCGTGTGGGATTCCTCCAGGGGCTCTGGTTTCCCCCACAGTTCAAAGACATGCGGAACAGGTGAATTGGAAAGAGCTAAATTGTCTGTAGTGTATGAGTGTGATTGTGTATGGATGTTTCCCAGAGATGGGTTGCGGCTGGAAGGGCATCCGCTGCATAAAACATATGCTAGATAAGTTGGCGGTTCATTCCGCTGTGGCGACCCTGGATTAATAAAGGGACTAAGCCCAAAAGAAAATTAATGAATTGTATAGCGATGGTTTGTTCTGTAGACTATCGAAAAAAATATATAGCTTAAAGAGGTTAATAATTGACCTTAAAATGAGTTTTAAAAAATTAAAAACTGCTTTTATTCCAGCCAAAATAAAACAAGTAAGACTTTCTCCAGAAGAAAAAATATTATAAGACATACTGTGAAAATGTATATATAAATATATATATATATATATATATATATATGAGAAAAAAATACATACTTTTTGTTTAGGGGGGGCATGCCCCAGTAGAGCTTTATGTCTAGCAACAGCCATGGCAGACCATCTTTTTTGAGATTTGGTATGGACAAGGACTTACTCTGTGTGCTGGATCATGACAAAGAGAGGTAGATTGTACAAAATAAATCCATAACAATATAATGAGAACAGTGACCCTTATGTAGACCAAGTAACCTGGTTTTTAAAAATTTTAAAAACTGCTTTTATGCTAGCCGAAATAAAACAAATAAAACTTTCTCCGGAACAAAAAATATTATCAGATCAGACATACTGTGAACATTTCCTTGCTCTGATAAACATCATTGGGGAAATATAGAAGAAAGAAAAAAATTCAAAGGGGGGCGAATAATTCTGACTTCAACTGTAGATTATATTTTATTGTAGTATAGATAATCTACAACTGTTGTAGAATATAATTTTTAGTGTTTGAATTTTTTTTTATTATTGTTTTTACTTTGTATGTTTATCAAGTTATATATTATTATTTTTATTAGTCAAATATTGTTTCGAGTGTTTGTTTGACGCATGTCAGGGAATTGTGCTGCAATACTCTGTCCTGTCAAATTTTAAATAAACTAAACTAAACATCAGCGATACGTCACCTTGTTTTTCTATTATTAAGTTACTCAATCCCATATCATTTTCCTCTTTGTTTTGTTCAAACTTGTTTGGATGACTAGTCTAAAATGCTGGGTAAATATGGAAAAAAAAAAAACAATGGGTTAAAGGTTTAAAAGTATAATTTAAGAACTTAACCCAGAGGTTGGTTTTGTCTAATTTGAATTGTATCAACCTACCCATTTTTTAGAGTGGGCATTGCTCAACATGTCTTCTTTTATTTTCCACAGAAGAAAAAACACATCCTACAGGACTAAAGCACAAATATACAAGGTTATACAACACACCCTGCAAGAGGCGGCGTGTTTAGAAAGTCGCTACAAGCCAAATTAGCTTCTGTTTTTCAGTTCACTGATTCTCCTCAAAACAAAAATGCTAGCTGCATGTGACATGTTTTACATACAGTCTATTTCTGAGCAAGCCACAATTTAGAGCGCTAGGCCAAATTACTGTTATTGAAATGACCCGAGATGAATGATACCTGCCTCCCCACTTTCCAAAACACAAGTTAATTAATTTGTCCAGAAGACTCGGTGGCATCTGTACAATTGCTCGGGCCTGATTTCATCTAGTGCAGCCTACTGGCTTCCAGAGCACTATTAAACATTCTCATACGGAGAGAAGGGAGGAGAATATAATTACAACCAATGTGTTAGTATCAAGTGGGACCTGAGGAATGTCATTTAGGTCAGACAGCCATTCCTTAATCAGATCTGCTGTTTTCTTTTTTAATCAAGGCATACAATCATTGGCTAGCGGCTCGGGTTATAATGCAGAACTGTGGCCTAATCTTTCACACTCACATTTTACTGCCTTTTGTGTGTTTAATCTTCAGTGCTGTCAATCACAGCCAGGGTTGATTACTGCAGTATTCGACAGTGTGTTCCTGAGGAATTAAATAGGGACATGACGTGAGAGTGACATTGGGGGTCTGGCAACCGATATGCAGATTTGCATTGATACAGTGCTTCTGGACCCACCCACAGGTTCAAATCATAATTTCGTGCTAAGCCGTGAACTTGTTACTGCACAACCTACAAGCATCCTTGACGACGCTTGATGTAACTTAAGTGACACAGACAAGGGCAATGTAAGACTGCATTAAACGTCACAATCAGTCTTTGATTTACAACATATATATATTTTTATATTAGTGCACAAGATTATTTGAAAAATACCAAGTTCAAAATGACCTAAAATGCAACAAAAATAGTCCGAAAAGTTATGATAAACAATAATTTTAAGTTAATCACTTGGATTTTAGGCCATTATTCCCTAATTTCCAATTTAAAACTTGGGAGCTGAACTGTGAAGTACACGCACATGAAAAAATACTATACTTATTCATTTTTTTTCTTTTCGGCTTATTCATCAGGGGTTGCCACAGCAGAATGAACCGCCAACTTATCCAGCATACGTTTTACGCAGCGGATGCCCTTCCATCTGCAACCAGTCACTGGGAAACACCCACGCACATACACTACGGACGGGGAGAACATGCAAACTCCACACAGAAATGCCAACTGACCCAGCCTGGGCTCAAACCAGCAATCTTCTTGCTGTGAGGCCATCGTTCTACCCACAGCGCCACCTTGATGCCAAAATACTATAGTAATGTACAATAAATACTATAGTGTTTTCAAACCATATTTCAGTAAACTGTTTTATATTGCCACAGCCATATCACCCTGCAGCCCAAGACCGGTTACTCACTGAAGCTAAGCTGAGCCTGGTCAGTACCAGGATGGGAGACCACATGGAAAAACTAGGTTGCTGTTGGAAGTGGAGTTAGTGAGGCAAGCAGGGGGCGCTTAACCTGCGGCCTGTGTGAGTCCTTTTGCCCCAGTAAAGTGAAGGGGGCATTATACTGTCAGTGGGCGCCGTCTTTCGGATGAGACGATAAACCAAGCTCCTGACTCTCTGTGGTCATTAAAAATCCCATGGCAATTCTTGCAAAGAGTAGGGGTGTAACCCCAGTGTCCTGGCCAAATTCCCTCTCGGCCCTTAATCATCATGGCCTCCCAATCATCCCCATCCACTGAATTGGCCCTATCACTGTCTCGCCACTCCACCAATAGCTGGTGTGTGGTGAGCGCACTGGCGTCGTTGTCCTGTGGCTGCCATCGCATCAACCAAGTACATGCTGCACACTGGTGGTGGTAAGGAGAGACCACCCCCACCCCACCCCCCATCCTCGCAAGATAAAAGCGCTATATAAATACACATTTCTTACTATTTGTTATATTATTTACAACACTTTTTAATAAATGCTGCAGTATACAGTAGTATTAACTATATAGCGATCTGATAAACTGTAATAAATACTGTAGTATACTTTATTTTTATTGCAGTAATCTGTGGTGTATTTAGTATAATAAAGTCTTTCCTGGTAGAAAACTACAGTATTGAGTAGGGCTGTGTGATTAATTGAAATCGAATCACAGTTGCAATTTGAAACTTAGCTAATCGCAAGAGGCTGCGATTTCTATTATTTAATATTCCCCGCCCAGAGCAAATGCGTGACTGCCAATTGAGTGAGCATACTTTCATTCCGCCCAATCAGAATTGCACAACCGAACTAACGTTATGCGGATTGCCTACAATAAAAAATTTGTAAGAGCTATCATAGAATTGTTGCCACAGCATGAGGAAATACAACAACCAGCACTTAAAAAAAGCACCACAGGCTTTGAGGTGATATGAGGAGTGTCTTGCTAAAAAGTCAACTGAAAGTATTGTCAGTGAGACTCAATCAGAGTTGTTTCAATAATGTTAGTTTGCCAAGTGTTCTTGTCATGGATTGGTCAGGCTCTCACGACCCCCACTCACGAAGATCACCATCACCTGACTTCTAATGAGCACACAGCTGCATCACATTCACGAGCACCAGATAAAAGCACAGCACTCCAGTCGCTCATTGTCCGGGCTCGTCTCGACGAAAGCGGACAACTGAGCGACCACTCAGCGTAGTCATCCTCAGCTAAAACAAACGATTTACTTACCTGTTCTCTTTGTATTCCTCCTAGTCTTCCTGGTCCTCCCGAATCGTCCTGTCTTCCAGTCCTTCCAAGTCTGTGTCATCCTCTGTCAGCTGTATCTGGTGTGTGCTGTCCATCCTCGTGTATTCCTGTTACCCAGCCACGGAGGAAAAGACCCCAACATCATTCCTGATCCTCCTGGCTATCCTTCATGTGCTCCTTGTTGTCATTTAATAAACACCCTAACGTTTCCTTACCTCTGTCTCCTGTCCGCTTCATAACAGAAGCCCGGACCCATAACGACGACAACATGAGCACCCCCGATCACCTTCAAGAGCTGGTGGACCAGTTGAAGCGGATTCTACAGCCACCAGCTCCACTTTCCAACGCACCACCAGCACCGAGCACTTCCGCCTCCACAGTTTCTTCTTCGGCCCTTCCTTCCAGTCCCATGGCCCGACCAGCGCCCTACTCAGGCGGAGCGGGGGAGTGCAATGGTTTTCTGTTACAATGTTCCCTCATATTCGAAATGCAACCTTCTCTATATCCCACAGATAAGTCGAAGATCGCCTACATCGTATCTCTACTCTCTGGACCTGCACTTAAATGGGCTGAGACGATCTGGAACCAAGCCGGGCCGGTCATGAATTCCATCACTACCTTCACGGAGTATTTCAAAGAGGTGTTTGGACGTTCTGATGGGGAAGTAGCCGCTGGAGAGCAGCTGTATCATCTAAAGCAAGGTACTCTATCTACACAGGAATATGCTCTCCGGTTTCGCACTCTAGCAGCTGCAAGTGGATGGAATGAGAGATCGTTGTTGACCACGTACCGGCTCGGCTTGGAACCCACTCTCCGAATCCAACTGGCCACATTAGATGATACAATGGGTCTGGAGAGATTCATCCAACATTCTCTCCGATGTTCCGATCGTCTCCGTTCCTATCAACAGGACACCATCACCCCCTCGTCTGCACTCCTCCAATCGCCTGAGTCAACAGCCTCTCCAGAACCAGAACCCATGATAATAGAGTCTGGAAGACTGACATCAGCGGAACGACAGAGGAGGCTGACCCGGGGTCTGTGTCTATACTGCGGTGTCAGTGGACACACCCGTATGGAGTGTCCCCTTCGTCCCATTCGGACTTCAGTGAGTGTATTCAGTACGAATATTGAACAATGTAAACCACTTACTACCACCGTACAAATAACTACTGCCTCTATTTCTCTCCTTGTCACAGCCCTCATCGACTCCGGGTCAGCAGGTAACTTCATCTCCCAATCCCTCTGTCGTCAACTCCACCTCCGTACTGAGGCGTCCTCGCATATATACCAGATACAACCGATAACCCAGTGCACTCGATCTTCGACCCGTATCCATCGACAATGCGAAGACATCCTTCTTCAAGTGGGGTTGTTACATCAAGAGAGGATTCAATTTCTGGTTCTGGAGGGTGCAAATATGGACATCATTCTAGGGCGCCCGTGGCTGGTGAAGCACGATCCCATCATCTCTTGGGGCACAGGAGAGATAAAGAAATGGGGATCTGGATGTACACCTGCCTGTTTTCCAAATCTCCCTCTTCAAGGTCGGAACCCCATTTCTTTGTTTGCAACATCGGTCGAGAGCCCTCCTGAGAAGCAGTCTATCCACATTCCTAAGGAGTACAGCTCCTTTCATGATGTCTTCTGCCCCAAGAGAGCTTCCCAGCTACCGCCGCATCGGCCATGGGACTGCGCGATCGACCTAGTTCCAGATGCCCAGTTGCCAAGAGGTAGGATCTACCCGCTCTCGCTTCCAGAGAATCAGGCAATGGAAGATTACATAAGGGAGGCTCTGAGTCAGGGGTACATACGTCACTCAAAATCACCAGCCGCCTCAAGCTTCTTCTTTGTGGCCAAGAAGGACGGAGGGCTGCGTCCATGCATCGACTACAGGGTCCTAAATAACGGTACAGTAAAATACCGATACCCCCTTCCTCTGGTACCAGCCGCTTTGGAACAGCTCCGAGAAGCTAAAGTCTTCACTAAATTGGACCTCCGCAGCGCGTATAATCTGATAAGAATACGTGAGGGGGACCAATGGAAGACAGCATTCGTGACCCCTACTGGCCACTATGAATATGAGGTCATGCCTTACGGTCTGGTCAACGCCCCCTCCGTATTCCAAAACTTCATTCATGAAGTCCTCCGGGAGTTTCTTCACCACTGTGTAATAGTGTACATAGATGACATCCTCATTTACTCCCGGAGTGAGGCCGAACATCGCCAACACGTTGCGGAGGTCCTACACACATTGAGAGAACATCACCTCTACCTCAAAGCGGAGAAATGCTCATTCCACCAGAAGTCGATTCATTTCTTGGGATACATCATTGACCAAACCGGTATACGTATGGATGGGAAGAAAATTGAGGCTGTTCTATCCTGGTCAGAACCCACTTCCATTAAGGAGCTCCAGAGGTTTCTTGGGTTTGCTAACTTTTATAGACGGTTTATCAAGGACTACAGCAGGATTACATCACCTCTCACTAATCTCCTCAAGGGTAAACCCAAAGGACTGGAGTGGACCAAAGAAGCAGCCGCAGCCTTCCGCCTTCTTAAGAAGGAGTTCACAAGGGCCCCACTCCTGACTCATCCTGACCCAAATCTTCCTTTCGTGGTGGAAGTGGACGCATCCACCACCGGCGTCGGGGCAGTATTATCTCAACATCATGATACACCGCCCCGACTGCATCCCTGTGCCTATTTCTCTCGGAAGTTGAGCCCGGCGGAGCAGAATTACAGCATAGGAGACAGGGAGCTTCTAGCAATCAAGCTAGCCTTGGAGGAGTGGCGTCACTGGTTGGAGGGAGCCAAACATCCGTTCCAGGTGATCACAGATCACAAAAACCTCCAATACATCAAAGAGGCCAAGAGACTATGTCCACGTCAAGCCAGATGGTCACTTTTCTTCTCACGTTTTGATTTCTCCATTTCCTATCGTCCAGGACCCAAGAATCTAAGAGCAGACGCTCTCTCTCGTTTACACGAGCATCACGATCATGAAGAACTCCAACGAAGATTCTTCCCGAACACATCTCCATTTGTCCGATCACCTGGAACGCTCCTCAGTCGTTGCCACTCCGGAAGCCCCTGCTCCGCCGGGATGCCCTCCTCATCGGCAGTTCATACCACCTGAACACCGGGTAGATCTGATCCACTCCTTACATACCTCGCTAGGCACTGGACATCCAGGGATCAACAATACTCTCTCGCTAGTATCCCAACGATTCTGGTGGCCAAACATGGCAAGGGATGTGAGGCAATATGTTCAGGGCTGTAAGGACTGTGCCCAATCCAAGAGCCCACGTCATCTACCCGCTGGAAAGCTCCATCCCTTGCCGATTCCGAACCGTCCCTGGTCACACCTAGGAGTGGACTTTATCACTGACCTCCCTTCGTCAGAAGGTAATACCTGTATTCTAGTCATAGTAGATAGATTCTCAAAGTTTGTCAAACTAATCCCTCTGAAAGGTCTTCCCACAGCCTTTGAAACTGCCGACAATATCTTTAATCAAGTCTTCAGGTCATTTGGTATTCCAGAAGATATTGTGTCGGACAGAGGTCCACAGTTCATCTCACGTCTATGGAAAGCCTTCTTCAAGCTCCTAGGTGTGGCCGTCAGCCTCTCTTCTGGATATCATCCCCAAACCAACGGGCAGACAGAGAGGAAGATTCAGGAGGTGGGACGGTTCCTGAGGACCTTCTGCAGTGGTCACCAGAACTCCTGGAGCCAGTATTTGGGCTGGGCAGAATATGCCCAAAATTCACTGCGGCAACCCTCCACCGGACTCACGCCATTCCAGTGCGTCCTGGGCTTCCAACCACCGCTCTTTCCCTGGGATGGCGAACCATCTGATGTCCCCGCAGTGGATCACTGGTTCCGGGAGAGCGAGAGAGTCTGGGACGAGGCTCATCAACATCTGCAGAGGGCAGTCCGTCGAAGCAAGGTAACCGCCGATAGGAGAAGGTCTGAAGAACCCAGATACACACCCGGACAAAAGGTGTGGCTATCCACCCGGGACATACGCATGCGACTGCCCTCTCGCAAGTTAAGTCCCCGATTTGTTGGTCCCTTCACCATCGTGGAACAGGTTAACCCCGTCACCTACAACTACAATTACCCTCTCACTACCGTATTCACCCTACATTCCACGTATCACTCCTGAAACCCTATCACGATCCTGTTCTTCCCCCCACAGACCCTGCCCACGAAGAGGAACCCCCTCCTCCACTGCTCCTAGAAGAAGGAGCCGTCTACGCAGTGAAGGAGATCTTGCGTTCCCGACGTCGTGGTGGCCAGTTGGAGTACCTGGTGGACTGGGAAGGGTACGGCCCCGAAGAAAGGACATGGGTTCCCAGAGCTGATATTCTCGATCCTAGTCTCATGGTGGAGTTTCATGAGAGCCACCCTGAGTTCCCAGCGCCTAGAGGCAGAGGGAGACCACCACGGCGTCGGAGGTGTCGGCCCTCAGGAGCGGGCCCTGGGGAGGGGGGTACTGTCATGGATTGGTCAGGCTCTCACGACCCCCACTCACGAAGATCACCATCACCTGACTTCTAATGAGCACACAGCTGCATCACATTCACGAGCACCAGATAAAAGCACAGCACTCCAGTCGCTCATTGTCCGGGCTCGTCTCGACGAAAGCGGACAACTGAGCGACCACTCAGCGTAGTCATCCTCAGCTAAAACAAACGATTTACTTACCTGTTCTCTTTGTATTCCTCCTAGTCTTCCTGGTCCTCCCGAATCGTCCTGTCTTCCAGTCCTTCCAAGTCTGTGTCATCCTCTGTCAGCTGTATCTGGTGTGTGCTGTCCATCCTCGTGTATTCCTGTTACCCAGCCACGGAGGAAAAGACCCCAACATCATTCCTGATCCTCCTGGCTATCCTTCATGTGCTCCTTGTTGTCATTTAATAAACACCCTAACGTTTCCTTACCTCTGTCTCCTGTCCGCTTCATAACAGTTCTGTATTTTTATAAATATTATTTTTTATGACAAGCTACATTAGCTCCCTAATTTGAGTTCCTTCAGAAAGGTAAGGTCATTTTATTTGGGTCCCACTTTATATAAGGTGTCGCTTATACCTGTGAACTTACACAGTAACTAGATATGCAAGTAGTATGTAACAACAGTGTATGTGCACACTGGTGCAAAGTATTTACTTGTGTAATACTGGTGTAACTACACACATGTAACAACACACTGAGCAGTATGTGTAAGTTCAAATGTGTAACAGGACATTAATAAGACAATCTTTGGTAAACTACCCCTTTCATGTGAATTACTGAGGTCATTCTACAATTCACCTTAAAACAACATATAAACATAAGGCATTTGTATATTTCTATATACACTTATGCTTTTTTGGCAGAAGTTTGCTGTTTTTAAACAGTTGCACAAAACTTGGGTTTGATATATTACACAGTAATTTGTGACCATTGTACACTTTATATTGAGTGGACAGTTCTTGAGGATTTACCCTGTAATTACACTGGTTTCACAGATGAAACCTTCTAATGCAGTGTTAGTTCTCCCATTCTTATTCTAATACTATGTTCAGAAGTACATGGCATGCAAACAGGTGTGGAAGTGGGAAAACACCTGCAAGTACATATTGTTAAACAACGTACTTATGTAATTCTTGTTACAGATGTGTACTTTTTTTAGTGTTGTTACCATTGTCCTGTTACACATTTGAACTTACACATACTACTCAATGTGTTGTTACACCAGTATTACACAAGTAAATACTATGTACCAGTGTACATACTACTTACACATATTGTACATACTACTTACACATCTAGTTATCATGTGAGTTCACAGGTATAAGCGACACCTAATTTAAAGTGGGACCATATGGGTCAGTTAATATCTTTTCAGTTCCTTTTTTTAAGTAACACTCATTGAATTTTAGAAGAACGATACAGTTTGTTGTACTGAAGCATGACTACAAAACGAAATCCCAAATCAAATCGATACCACAATATCTGTCAAAAATAAATAAATTAATTAAAAATCACAACTAGATATTTTCCCCAAATTGCACAGCCCTAGTATTGGGTAATTTGTTTATATTGCTAGTTGTTTATCCACAGCAACTATATAATTACCACAACAGATTAATTCAAGTGCATTACTATTGTATGATTCAAAAACACTGTAGTATTTAATTTAATATTTTTTTCATGTGGGCAGGTTTAGGAATTGCAATTTAAGATGCACACTCTGATAGTTTTGCTAATATGTTAATAGTACTGGGAAAAAAATTAGAAAACAATTGACAAAATTGGAGGACAAGAAGTTCTCTTTTGTTGTTATTAACATTATTACTATTTAAAAGTTTGAGGTCAAAAAGGTTTGGCTTGAATTATGCCTAATCCCAATTCTACCCCTTAGCCCTTCCCCTTACCCCTACCCCTCATTTTGCTCATTCACATGAAGGGGTATGGGTGTTCTAATTCTCTTTAGCTTGAAAGCGTAGGGCTAAGGGGAAGGGCTAGATACCCCTTGAAATGAAGATTTTTTAGGACCACACTCGAAACCAAGGGGTAAGAAAATTTCTCTGAATACACCATCTATAACGGCAGCCAGGCTGCACACGGAAGTAAGGAGATCCACAAATTAGTATTTTTTGTCATCATTATGAATTTTTACAACAAACAAGGACATGTTTTAATATATTCATAACCGCATTCGTGTTTTACTGTCATGTAAAAAAAAAAAAAAAGATAAAATAAAAAATGATAAATTTCGCTATCTATAATCCATAATAACAACTCCTGCATAGCAGTCCCACAACATTCTGTCATTTGATAACACTCAAATACCCTGTCAGAAAAGTCTAGTGACTGGGAATGAGCTTTTTACAGTGTCTTGTATGATGTCAATGTTGTTTTTGTGTGTTTACATGGATAAATATGGCCAGGGTGTAAATGCACAGTACAATTACGAGCTTATTGCCACATTATATCATTATGATAATATGATATATGATGATATATGTCCACAGTGATTTACTGAAGATAAATATAAAAATAAATAATGCATCCGGAATAACTACAGCAGTCGCCATCATCGATCTCATAAGCAAGAGATCGCAATGACATACTATATGATGACGTGTGCAGATGTTGTCCCATTTCTAAGGGGTAAATTTTGAAGCCCTTTCCTTTCACACTCTGTTTCAAGGGCCAAGGGCAAGGGGTAGGGGTACAAAAATATAATTGGGATTGGGCCTTAATAGTCATTTTACTTCACATAGAACTAGGGCTGCACAATATATCGTTTCAGCATTGATTTCGCAATATGATCATTCGCAATAGTCACATCGCAAGTATATGCAATGTTGAGACTGGATTTCAATTGATCACTTCACAAGTGTTTTTTGAGGTCTGTGACTGTATGAGGATTTTAAAAGCATAAAGACATAAGAAATTGTATCTTTTGTATCTTAAATTATTATACCATTTGTAAATCATTAAATTATTAATGATTAATTTTATTGAATTGTTTACAGAACAAAGACTGTGCAGTATTATTTTACATTTGATTATTCAATTACTTTATGCTAAATACAGTTCAACTCATCGGAAAACAATAAAACACTGTTTATTTAATTTGTATCTTTTGCTTTATTGAGTTTATCTATGCTTGTTGATTGTTTACGATTTTTTATGCAGATGCACTTCTCTACTCAATCATCCCAATCAATCTTAAATTATAATTTTTTCCAAGTATTAAACTCATCTAGTGAAATTGTGTTCATATTGCAATATATATATATCACAGAATAAAAAATATTGCAATGTTAGATTTTTCCAGTATCGTGCAGCCCTAGTAATTTTCCAAAATGTTGCTGTTTTTACTGCATTGCATTTTTAACCAAATAAATGCAGCTTTGGATTTAAAACATTTAAAATCATCTTTATCTATCAACTGGGTAATTTTTCAGCCTCTTGAATGTCTCATTTTATGCAATGTTTACACCTTTCAAGAAAACTTAAGTAAAATGTGCTGGGCCGTACTCGTGGTGCGTAGAAGTTAGGTTGGAAGTTGGGTCTATTCTACGCAAGATGACTTTCACCTTGATATTTTAGCGTGGATGTACTCCTGAGCCACCTGACAAAAAAGTACCCTTCTGAATCAAATCAGCAGGATACCCTTCTTGATCTTTCACTTACTTCAAAGACACTACTGACTATATTGACATGGACATCTGTAATCTAGTTATTTGCCTTAATAGACAATGATATAATTAGGGTGTTTACATGAAATGCTTTCATGTAAGAGTTTCCTGTAATATTGGGTGACTTTAACTGCAGTTCGGCTGTTTCACTTTAACTCATGAACATGCCCCCGTGACAAACTGGTGTATTAGACGCAAATAAGGAGTAAGGACTGGTGAGAGTGTTATGGAATTTAATAATACACACCAAATGAAAAAAAAAAACTTCCGTATTTCGCAATCTCTGTGTGTGTGGTCCTTTACTGACAGCCGTGTGTGTGGATCTTGTCAGAAAATAGAAAAGTCCTACATGACTGTAATAGTTTGATCGTGATGTTTACTTCAATAATGCCACTAATATATGCATACTCCACGTCTTAATTCCATTTCTATTTAGTTCAGTTATGACTTTAGTCGGATTAAGGTAATCAAAAAAAGTAATAGTTGTTTCGAGCTAATGAAGGCCTACAGTTCAATATTCATGTTTAATTGAATAAACAATTAATAAACATAACATCTTATTAAACACAATTTATTTTCATCACCAATTATCATAGTAGAACAGCTTCTCAAGCAGTTTTTGATGCATTTTTGGAAACCGGAGATGAGCCCCTGGTCTAATGCGCCACCTGGCTTGAGAAACCCATTTTCAAAGACTTATATTTAGTCATTATTTGGGTAGCACACATATTCTGAATGCATTCGGCAGAATTCAAATGAGCCATTTTAATCTAGATTAATTCCAAGATTACGGTGAGATTAATCTAGATTTTAAAAAAATCATCTATGCCCACCTATAGTTTATTTCCACTTAACAAGCAGTGTTTAGATTATATAGTGCATCTATAAACTGTCTGTCATCACTTTCTATAAATAAACTATTAAACTATTGTGATCCTAAGCCACATTTACTGGGCAATGATTGATTTATCATTTCCTATATATAGGCTCAGCAGTCCTTCACATGTGTTTGCGTATTCAGGAAATATGTGTCGGAGGAAAGGAACAGAGGTACATTTATCTAATCGTCCTCTGAACACCCCAGCACACTGTGTAATCAATAAACTTGTTTTAAGCAAAGCACCTTTTCTAGTGACTCAGACATTAACCCTCCATTAACTATTTCAGAAGCTGTTAAATGCACCTCAGTCAATAATGCTAATTCGAAAAGCTATTGTATAAGCCGTTAAGAAATGTGTATTCATATTATGGTAAAGTGGCAATCTTTATTACAGGCTATTACAAATTGCAAAAAAAGTCAATATGGTGAGCGGAGATATTTCACATCGTGGTGAATTATGGTGGTGGAGTGGAGTTCTAAGCACTAATTTTAGTGGAAGGACAGCTTTTCTCCTCCTGGTCAATGCATTTTAGGACACTGATATTGAAGTGATGGGGAGACCCTCTGCCAGACTTTAACCTCAGCCTGTAATTAAGCCAGATGGAAGATAATAAATGTTCTGCATAATTGAACATTACTTTACTGATGGTTTCAAGCACTCATAAGGGGAACCTACTGAGGTCAACGTTAAAGTCCATCATGTGCAAAGTGTAATCAGTTTTATACATTGATATTCTGTGAGGCAAAGGGGAAAAATGAAGTCCTTTTTTTTTCGGCTTTTGCAGTAAGCTGTAGAACACAAATGCACAATTTGCAACTAAAATATTATTGTCATACACACAGTTCAGGTCTTGCTGAACAGCATTCCAGTCATGCTAAAATATAAGACAGCTACATCGCAAAAGACCAGTTTATTAAGCTACTACATCTTACAATTCATAAAGGAACTCGCTATTGTTTTTAATTTAATTTGGATTGTTTTTGTTTATTTGTAAACTATGAGTGATTCACCAAAATTTCATTTCTCCATTTAATAATTTTTTGAACACCATCTTAATGGTTAAAATAAATTTGAGAAATCAAAAAGGATGACCAATTAATTGACATAATACAAGTATATAATAAGGACATCTTAAAGACATACATAATAATATATCTTACATTACCTTGCTTAATATTGTGAATTTACCTTAAACAATGAACTTTGTAACACCACAAAATAAATGATAAAGCATAATATGAAACAACAAACATTTTATTTTGTCCATTCATTATTATATATTGTCATTTTGCACAACCCTAATAGATAAAAATTGTAACCCATTGAAATATGATTTACTTTTTCACAAATACTATTTTATTGTTACAACTAAAATATAAAAGTATAAATGTGCAATAACAACAACAATAAAAAAAATTAACAAACAACAACAACAACAACAACAACAATTCTTATATACTAGTTCTTATTTCTAGTCCAACATCTAACAAAATGTCCCAGATACAGTTCAATTCTGTGTTAGAATTCTGTTTTATGACTGGATTCTGTGATCGTGTCCATGTTTTATGTCTTATCGTCAGGACCTAGGTATTCCTACAGACATGAGGAAACAGTGGCGAGTCCTACTTTTTAATGATTACAGTTTTGACTGGCTGATCTTGACCCCATGGAAGATCTCACTGAATGAAAGACACCCAGAACTTCTGATGCGAGACCATGACTTAAAAGGAGGGAAAGGCTTTTAAGTAAAAAGACATGGCAACATTTGAAGTAACAACAAGTCAATGTCACAATATCGCAGAACATTTTCAAAGTGTGTTTCTGAAAAGCTATTTGAAAAGTCTTCAAGTAAGTTTTTCTATGGGTCATTTCGTGCCACAAAAAGAGCTATATTCCCAAAAGGCATGATTAGTTCATCAAAACTACTACTGTATGTGTCTCTGTGTACCAGAACAGCTCTAAAATGTTCTCAGTTTTACAAGCAGTGAAGTTTTAATTAAGACAAAATAGCTCATTTTAGCCTGTCTGCTGCTCATTGTAAGCTTGAGATTTTCATTACGGTTCAAAGAAGTGCTCATAAAATGGTCACTGAAAAATTCAAGCCCAATTACAGTGTCAGTCTGTCGGACAAATTGCCCTCACTGAAGGCTCTGTGACAGGTGTATTGTGGAAGAATTGATTCTCACCGAGGGATAAGTGAATTGTCATTATGTGTCTGTTTCTTATGACATCTAGCTGGATGTCCTCTGATTCATGCCAGTAGATTTGAATCACTGGACTGTGTAGATGAAAACTCATGCTACCATCGGCATTAGTAAAGGGAGAGATAAAGGCATCCACTTCACAGGTCAAGAGCTAAAGCCTTTGAAAGGTTACAGATCAGAAGAGAGGGTTAAAAGATTTGTAAAGTAAACCACAAACGAAAAAAATACAAAGAGTTGAGGAAAGAAGCAGAACCAAAAAGACAAATCACAGCAGCGGGAGACGACCTTACACCCGGATACCTGACCCGTTCAAAATGTGGCCGTCATAGCGGAAGCCACACGTCGAGGGAGATCAATAGAATACCTGCAGGCTCCATTAGCTTGATTAGACAGAGGGTTGTGTTCGAGCGCAGACTCCTGTGAATGCCGACAACTTTATTCTGTGGATTATATGGGATAAGAGCTGCTTGGCTTTCTAGACAGAGGACAGAGAAAGAGCAGGTGGCAGTAAAGCATGGCTTGGCCCGCTGCTGCTGGAAAGACAGGCAATCCTGCAGAGTCTTGGCCAGCAGCTCTTTCAGCATAAGGTGTCTCTAATTGGGGTATCAGAAACACAGGTCTTGGCAGAGACCGCTAATCAAAGACCACAGATTGAAACATTCACTGGAAACTACAGAGGGTACGAAAGGAGGCAAATGAAAATGAAAAATAAAAGTTTAGAATGCCATAAAACAACAACAAAAAAAGTACTAAAGCAGGATAAATAGATAGATTTGCTATTTTTTTAAATGATGTTTAGCTAACTTAATGGTTCTTTTATTGTCAATCTGTTTAGGTGATTGAAATCACCTATAATCACCACTGAAGGAACATTGAGTAAACTTGCTCTTTATTTAAATAAGCACATACAAAGACCCAAATGATACCAAGGGAGGCTGGAGTCCAAGTGAACCATGTGCCTTCATTGCAGACGCAAGGTGCTGTGGTTGTGTAAGGCCTCCAGTGTCAGTCGTGGCAGCAACCCAAGAACTTGGTGGTGGACACAAGAAGTAAGGTATGCAATTAAGCTGCAGAACAAGTCATACCAGGCCTAGCTGGCTTGTGGGACTCTCAATAGAGTTTATGGTTAGTGATAGGCCAAGCGTTCTGCAGCTCAGGTAATTGCCTGTGAAAAAGTGAAAACTCAGGTCTGGGAAAAGTTTGGGAGACCATAGAAAAGGACTATCGGTTAGCCTCAAAGAGATTCTGGCAAGCAGTCTGGCACCTGAGGAAGGGTAAACAGGGTTAACTTTACCAATACTGTTTTAATAGTAGTGGGGAGCTTTTGACTTCGACTGGGGATGCTGTCAAATAGGAAAGGAATACTTTGAGGATCGCTTTAATACCCCTGACACACCTTGTGTTTAGGAAGCAGTGCCTCTAGACTTGGCTACTGGGTTGGTACAGGGATCATATGCCTCAGCCTCCCAAGAAAAGTCTATGCCAGGGCACTAGAGAAAATAATAGTACAACAACGAATTAAGGAGAAACAATGTGATTTACATCTAGTCAGAGGAACAATGGACTAGCTCTATAACTTTCAAGTCCACATGTGCTTCGTGCACTAGGAGATGGCATTCAACTATATCCCTCATACCATTCTTTAAGAGGTGCTCTGGGAGCACGGGACCTGAGGTGTTCTTATAAGGGCTTGGTTCACAAGTCAGAATTGTTTCAAATGTATATTGGACTCTGCCGGTCTGAGGCCATGGAGCTTGACTGGAAAAACTGGCTTACAATCTCCAAGGTTGGAAGAAAGTCTTTGGCTTTAATGGAGTTCAAGATTCTTGGAGTATCTTAGAGATATCTGAGGTGGAGATATGGTCACAGCCATATCACCTTGCAGCCTACGGGTGGTTGCTTACTGAAGGCAAGTAGGGCTAAGCCTGGTTAGTACCTGGATGGGAGATCACATGGGTAAATTAGTTACTGTTGGAAGTGGTGTTAGTGAGGCCAGCAGGGGTGCTCACTCTTGTTAAACCAAGGTCCTGACTCTATGTGGTCATTAAAAATCCCATCACACTTCTTGTAAAGAGTAGGGGTGTAAGCACGGTGTACTGGCCAAATTCCCTCCATCAACCCTTATCCATCATGGCCTCCCAATAATCCCCCTCCACTGAATTGGCTCTATTACTGTCTCTCCTCTCCACCTGCAGCTAGGGTGTGGTGAGCAGACTCAGGGAGTCTGGGTGTTGCAGGCAGGTCAAGGAGCCAAGCTGGGGCCATCAGGGCAAGGATCCTGGCCAGTGCAGGCACTGAGCTGCACTCTGGAGCTAGAGCGAATCCTGGCAGGTGCTCTGGAGCTAGAGCTTTTGTGGTGGAGAAGCCCCTTCTCCTCCTACACTTAAGTGACTTGGATGGCAGGAAGCTGGCAACCTCTTCAGACACTGCAGAACACTCTGCATCCTCTAAGAGTGCTGCAGTGTCGTCAGCAGGTGCCTCAGAGGCAGGGTGGTTCCTGCATGAGCTGCAGCGAGTTTTGTCAACTCTGGGTGGGTGATGGGTGAGGCACCTACTGTGCAGTCACAAATGTGGCAAGCATATTCCGTTCTCAGCACTAACCGAAACAGAAACCAACTTCACGAAGCGATGAGAACGAAATAGTGTGCCGCAAATAAATAACAAACACAGGGATGAGAGCGCGCATGACCTGAGCCTGCCCAAACCCCATGCACCTGCATCACATGGGAGTGCGTGTGGCCCAAGCGCAGCCAAGATGCGCTCACACAAAGATGAAGACACAGACAAAGTGGCCCGAGAACACTGAAACTGAGCACATCACTGGACTAGATTAAACAAGACCAAAGTGGTAGAGCCCTGAAATGTCGATGTGTTTATGTACTTGATGTAATTGATTATATAAATGTGTCACTGTAGTGATAGACATAATTATTAAATGGTATCATAACAAGTCCAATTTGATTAAAGTTGGAACGGTGCCTCAGTGGTTAGTATAGTTGCCTGTAGAAGCAAGAAGGTCTCTGACTCTCCCGGAGTTTGTTTAGGTATCCTCCAGGTGCTCCGGTTTCCTCCAGAGTCCAAAGACTTGCAGTATAGGTGAATAAAGTGGTGAAAGTAAATTGGGCGTAGTGTGTATGTGTGTGTGTGCGTGTGTGTGTGGATGAGAGAATGTGTGTGTTCTATCTTTAGTTTACTGTACTCTAAAGGCAGGATTGCAGCAGGAAGGGCATCCACAAATAAACCATGTGCCAGACTAATTGGCGGTTCATTCTGCTGTGGTGACCCCTGATTAAGAAGGAAATAACAGGGAGGACAGTGAGTGAGTGAGTGACTGAGATAGTGATTTCATTTAATCGTTAGAAGTTAAAGCTTGTGGGCATTAATAATTACAAACCAAAAGCTTGAAAAGTAACACTTTCCCAAAAACACACAAAAAATAGATATCAGTAATATCTGCCAAAAGCAGTTCATTCATTCATTCATTCATTCATTCATTTTCTTTTTGGCTTAGTCTCTTTATCAATCTGAGGTCGCCACAGCGGAATGAACCGCCAACTTATCCAGCATATTTTTTATGCAGCGCATGCCCTTCCGCCTCAACCCAGTACTGGGAAACATTCATACACTTTCATTCACACTCATACACCACGGACAATTTAGCTTACCCAATTCACCTATAGCGCATGTCTCTGGATGGAGGAAACCCACAAGAACACGGGGAGAACATGCAAACTCCACACAGAAATGCCAACTGACCCAGCTGAGGCTCGAACCAGTGACCTTCTTGCTGTAAGGCGATCGTGCTACTGACTGCACCACAGTGACGCCCAAAGGAGTTAAAAGATATAAAAATATATATCCTTAATGAGAACACAAAAAACACCCTTCCTTTATTAATCATCATCCAGAGGTGAGACATGAGAAATAGCAGACAGTAAAAAAAGTCAGTTATAATGTTTAAGTTATAATCTTTGGCACTGACAAATCATATACTTTGTAACACTTTAATTGAAGAGGGTGTTCATAAGCCTGTCATGAAACCTTTATAACCATGACATGACAGAAAAACGTTCATGCATGCTTATGACAACTGTTATTAAAGGTCTTTCGCTCAATTATGTTATTTTAAATGCAAAGGTGACATTGTTTAAGATCTGAACTGGACATAAACAAATACATCATAACCTGTCATAAACATAATTGTCATTATAACTGTGTCATGAATTCAATAACAGTGTCATTATTACTTTTGTTGTCCTCAACTACAGTTGTAAAAAATAACATTTGTAATTAAAATATCATTAAAAATGAATAATGCTGTTAAAAAACAATTGACAAACTATTGACATTTTTACGGAGCAATTTTAATGAAAAATGAATTTTGTTCCAACGACAAAAATATAATTAAAAATATTCATGACACAATACTAATAGCTACAGGTCAGTCATGTTTATAAAAGATTTATGACAAGTAATTATGACTTGATAATGTCAAAACAATTGTCAAACAATGTCGTTTTTGCATTTAAAATGACATAACTAAGTGAATGACACTTAATAACGTGTCATAAGCATGCATGAAATCTCTTTCAGATTTATGATATGTGTCATGTCAAGATTATAAAGGTCTTATGAGAGTCTAATGAACGCTCAACTTTTTACCTACTGTAGCAATCAAAGGAGAATGAGATGGCATCTACTAGTAATATTTAACTGGAGAATGCTTGTAAGAACCTGTCTGCTGAGAAACAAAAACATGCTCAGTATTTCAACATTTATTGCATTTGCATTTGCATTTATGTACAAATATATGGTCATCAAGGTGAGACAACAGTGATTCATGTTTTAGAAATTGCTACGAATATTAATGTCTGAGATGCAGTCTGGAGTGTGGTGAATGCCACGGTTTGTAAAAGATTTACTTTTTGATTTGACTAAGCAGTAGACTAAACACTAAATGGCTATTTTCTCAATTCAAATGAGTATAAACTTTGGACTTGAAAACAGTATTCTATACGTCACAACTTAAAGGGCACCTATGATGAAAATGTTTGGACATTCTGTTTGAACAGAACTGTGTGTAGGATCCAAATGCCTCCTATTTTGATTAAAAGATCTGTTCAGACCTCTGTGACCATCAATCATCATCAGATGTGATCAAGAATGAGTTTTACAAGTTTAAAACGTTTTTAAAACAGTGCATATTTGTAGTGAACAGCAATTTATTTCAGCTGTACTTATCACCACAGCCGCATGCCAGTACAATTATAAAAGACGATGCTTCAATCCCGGTTTGTGGACATTAAATCAGGTTTATTTTGTACATTAACATAACGGATATCCATAGAGCAGTGGATATTAATGGTCACATTTGCCATGCAAAAAAAGTTAAACACGCGCCCTGTGTGTGTGTCTGTGTGTGTCTGTGTGTGTGCGTGCGTGAACTTTGTAACGTCATTGTGTGTGACTCATTGTGGCAGAAAAGCTTAAATTAACTCCACAACAAATACATTAAATAATAATCATTGGGAAGGTTCTTACTGTAGTATTTCTCACAAACGTTATGTGAGATCTGCTTCCTTCATGTCTGTCACTGTGCTGTTTATCTGACAGGCACGTGGGAACTGTGGGCGGGGAGCACCAGCAATAAAGGCACAGGCAACAAAAACAGCTACATTGTGTTCAGAGCAGAAAATCACAACATTCTAAAAGGTATAATAAATAATCTGATGGGTGTTTTGAGTTAAAACTTTACAGACACATTCTGGAGACACAAAAGATGTTTCTTAATCTTGAAAAAGGGGTTAAAATAGGTGCCCTTTAAGGAGTCAATGTTAGAGCTTACCACTAGACACAAACTCAATCCATTCAGGTTAAGTTACAAATTATTTGTTTGACAATCACATTTTTTTATTTTATTATTTTTAAATGTTTTATTTAATTAACAATCCAACTACACTGTGTAAACATTAATAAAAACATTTGACTTTTCTGAATTCTGAATGGTTTAGAATTCCAGCAACTTATCTTGAAATAAGTGATCAGAATTCACTAGAAATGCCATGAATTGCTTAGTTTTTCATGAAGAGATAGTAGCAGAACACTTATGAAAACTACCTTGATTTTGGGCTGATTGTTTGAGTGTGGATTCGAGCCCCATTGCCATGTTGGGCACATATGCCCAAACAAACCAAGATAATGGAAAAAAAAAAGTGTCAAGTACTGAAACTAAGGTTTCAAATGAACGAGGTATTAAAGCTTCATTGAGGTATCTTTAACAGCATAGATGATGAAGCAGGCAAACATTTAGTTAATAAGCAATATTTTTAGATAATGCTCCAAAAGAAATCTAATGCATACCAATTTAACTTGTACCCATGTTACCCAAAGTGGCGTTTAATTTTAGATGACAGTTACAAGGTGATAGTACAGTTTTACATCAGACAAACAATTACCTGCCTATCTGAGGCTGTGAAATCATAGCTTTCCTTCCTGGGGGATATGGTAAGGGGAACCTTCAATGTTTTACACTGGCCCTCTGCCAAAATGCCCCATCGGATCACTTTTCTGAGGTAGACCTGGGATAAGAACCTCTGGTTACTCTCAGTCAGCATACATTACTAAGATCATTCGTACATATAAACTAAGCAAATCTTTGATGTGCTTTAAATTTTGAGATTTAAAGTATGTGATGAAGTTCTATTTTACAAGGGTTAAAAGGTCCTGATGAAAAAATATATTGCGTTGGGTATCATATTTTTCTTTTTACAATAATATAAATGAAGGATTCCCATATCTGCATAATGTAAATTTGTAAGTTTGTACTTCTTCAGTACAATTTACATCCCAGAATGATGACCATAATCGTTTCAAAAGGCTTTCTCCCAAACAAGGCCCCTGGCGCTCTGCAGTATCCACACCAAACATTTAGGCATCAATTGTTACATCATTTAAATAGGTCAGAAGTAGCACCGGCCTCTGCCACATAATAAGCCGAAGAGAGATGCAGTTCATTCAGTCCCTCTACAAAAGTGTTCTGGCTCTTTATTCTGCCCTGAAACCTGATCGGACAGAGGACAGAAGACTCATAGAATCAAGGATGGCACTGAAGGAACTGCACCTCTGAAGACAGACAGTAACTCCCAATTAATGAACGGGGTAAAAGCACATCTGTTGACCACTAAGAACCAGCATATAAATAAATCATAAACGCTAACTCTTCATAGAACATTTTGCGCTACCTATAGAGTAAATCTAACTTATATTTAGTATTTTTATTGCAGTATGTATGACTTTGCATTCATATGCAAAAAATGTACTTGATTTCTAAAGAATGTTATTTGGGTACAAACATTATTCCGTCTGAGGAACAAAGACATCTTGTTTTCATTATTTGTGGCATGTTTCCTCAATCATTTTAATTAGGCTGTGACAGCTTGGTTATAGCCTCCAAAGGAAATGAATGAATAAATAAATGAATAGATCGAATGTGAATGAGCTGGAAAATGAAAGGCTATGAAGAGAATCACTTGAAATTACAATAATTGATTGCTTTTGTTCAAGGTAATATCTGACACCTGATAAACGTCAGTTACACTAGAGTCGCATGGTTACATGACTAGCCCAAGCAAAGGAAATGAAGTCCACTTCATTAGAAATACAATAACCCGATGGTGACAAAAGTCCAAGGTCTCCTGCCAAGGGGGTTTAAAGCAGGTGATGACGGGGAAAGAGTTGATCCGCGTTGGTTGGAGACGCTAGTAGCGATGACCATGAGGCCAGGCCAATCTCATGGGTAATGCCAGCGCTCAAAGGAAGCCAACTGTTCAGTGAGCTCAAGAGCGTGTTACTTGTTTCTTAATTAACCTCCCGCCCCCATCTTGCATCATGTATTGCAGAAGTCTTGTCAAGTGACAGACATAATGCAGCTCTTTTCAAGCAAGCCCCAGGGAATCCCTCCCAGTGTTTACTTCTGAACCTCAGGCTTCAGGGTTATTTTATCCAAACAGCTTGGTAGATCCAAGTCAGAATATCTTTCATGGCAAGCAATTGTCAAAGCGAGGCTGTTAAACTTCAAATGAAATCTCCTCTGATGGCAAAGACGACAATGACAGGGCACAGAACGTCACAAGATGTGTTTTTGTTTTCAATGCAGGACACTAGCCGCCTTTCATATCCGAAATGAACAAGACTAAGTGGGCCTAGTTCAGCTGCTCTAGCAGAAACAAGTGGAGGAAGAAATGAAAGCATAAATTCATCTCATTTTCAGCGCTATTCCAGGTGGCTAAAAAGACACAATGAGCTCAGGAGCCCTCACAGGAGGCACCACAAAATAGTCTGCACACACAAAAGAAAGACCAGCACTTCACGAATAAACCCAAGAAAGCTCCTACTAAGAAAAAACAATCTGCAAGGTGCTGATGACCAGGTGGAAATGTACTTGGGGATTCAATAAAAAATGTCTGTGGAGCCTATAGTGTGTGAAAGCAGTATAAAGGTGGGGGGTTACATTTGCAAACACAAAGTATATTATACACAAAGTATATTTTGCAAACACAAAGTATTCACAAAGTGCCATACTGACCTAATTTCACCTGGGATGAGACTGATAAAAGTAGCAATCAGTGAGCACAATGTGGCAGCCTTTGACCAAACACATCTGCACTTAAAACAGGGAAAGAAATAAAGAGCCTTTGCTGATCTGTGCTTACAACCTTGATGCTCTTTTTTACTATGTGTATAGCTGAAACACAATTTACTCAAATAACAAAAGAAAAACTCCACGAAAGTGTTTTCATGACTTAGAAAAAATAATTAATATAATATAATAAATTAATTGTGTGACTAATGGCCCGTTTGCACTGAGTGGTACAGTTCGGTATGGTTCGGTATATTCGAAATAACAAACTTCTTGAGCTTATGATAATAACATGCGTGTCATTATTGAAGTGCTTCTGACATCTGATCCTTACATAAACAGACAAACGCGAGGGTGAAGCATGAAAAAAACAAAGGAGAAGCCAGTAAAAACGAAGGAGCGAATGATATTTTCACCAACCTAAAACATAAACAAACTGCCATGTTTAACTATTATCATCATCTTTTGGACTATTTGAACTAGAAACGATGGAATTACTTTTTAACAGAGGTTACATGTGCTGGTGAAGACTAAAGATGTAGATTTCATAGAAAAGTTAGTAATGAACATTTATACGCAAGTATTTATGCGTATAAAGCATCTGTTTTGTGAGAAGTGCTTCTCATATGATATGTGAACGACTCGTTCAGCTTTATTTTGACAATTCCTCAAGAGAGAATGACATCGACTGAAACTTTCTGTCGAACACCACGCCCACCAAAAGGGTACCCTTGGCACCCTTCAGGCAGTGGAAATGTAAGCCTGATAAAGGTGACCCGTACCGACCCAAACAGTACCGTACTGTGCCAGTCAGTGGAAACGGGCCCTAATAAGGGCAACCAGAGGAGTGAACAATGTCACATATACTGTCCCACCCATGGACGCTACACATTACAAACACTTTGCATAAGGGTTACCTTTCTTTTTATTTGATGCAAAGATGATAAATGTAGATGTGTCTTTTAAAAAACGTAAATATTAATCATTTTGAGAATTTAAGATGACGATGATCCTGAAACACCTCATCACCGTCTTGTGAAATAAGTCTAGCTACAACATTTGGACACACTTTACAATACAGGACACGTGGTTACTGTTAGTTAATGCATGCATAAACAAACAATGCATGGATTAAATGTTTATTAAATAAAGTAATATTAATATTAGCTAAAGTGAGCTAATGAAAATACAATTGTTCATTCCTAGTTCATGTCAACTCACGATGCACTGACTAATTTTAACAAGCACAGTGTTTGATTTTAATAATGCATCAGTAAAGGTTGAACTATGACTAATAAATGCTGTACAAGTATTGTTCATTGTTTGTTAATGTTAGGAGATACATTAACTACATGTCCCATATGGTAAAGTATTACCCATCATTTCTGTGAAGTCTGAACATGTGACAAATTTTAAACTGACAATACAATTAAAAACAATAACATGCATGTAATAAGAGAAATGCAACATTTTTTTAATTGTTCAGGAGATGTGCAATATATGTAGCACATCTCTATAAAAGTGAGGCATTTATGTTGACTCAATCATCTAAGGCAGTGTTTCCCAAACCTTGGGTCCAGTATATGGCCTCAGCACAAAACATTTAAAAAAGAACCCTATAGTTCACTGTAAAAAAAAAATGAACATGATCAAAATTCATGTTACTATAACTTGGATACATAAGACTAAAAATAAGTCGACAACATTTCAACTTGCAAACTTCCAAATAGGCCTCATGAAAACAATGACATGTCCTTTTTCATTTTTAAAATGATTTACCTTCAAATCTCTTTGAAGGTAAATCTAAAGTATGTCTCTTTAAAGGGAAATACGAGGAAGCCTAGTAGTTTTTAAAGTATGACTTTAAGAACTTGATTTAATTAATAAAATTCTTAAGTAATACCTACTAAGTAATGTCAACCTCTACAATATTACACAGATAATAGTATTTTTGTATCCTTAATATTATTCATATGTCTAGAAAGACAAGGTGTCCTCAAACAGTTGAAGACAATGAGGGGCCTTAGACCTATTCTCAAGATGCACATTTATTTAAACTGCTAAAACGTATACCTTGAATACAACGCATCAATTCATATAAAAGGGATCAAATGTAGCAAAAGATTGCAAAAGACTGAGGCATTAATGTGGATTTAGAGGCCATGACATATTACACCTTGTCAAATATAAAAACTCTGGTGAAAAGCTGAGCTTCTGTATCAGTGTGCTTAAAGACAGAACAAACAGTAATCATCACTCAATGCGAGGCATGACTCTGCATTTGTCCCGTGCAACAAAAGCCAATCTCCTCATGAGGACCGTCCATTGACGCTAAATAGCCAACCTACTTAATTCTCTCCTCTCCCAGCCGAACAGTGTGGCAATGGCAACAGACAGCGCTCATTTAAACAACAAAGCACATAGACTTCCATTCAGACTAAAGCTGTCCTCTTTCAAGCGTGTATTCTAAAGCCACTTTCTGTTGCCCCCATCTCAGTTACCCCCTCAGTGGACAGAAACAGAGTCCACACAAAGTTGAGCAGTTCGTGTGAGGGACTGAATGGGGTGGCCTCTCTCTCCTGGTGAAAAAAAAAAAAGAAAAAGAAAGAAAAAAGAAGAAGCAATCATTGAGCCCAGCACACCTGAGGGGTGCACCTTTCGTATTGTCTATGGTGGGCTGGGTGGAAAAATAGTCAGGCGGAGGAGGAGAAACATCAAACAGGTGCGGAATGGGCATTGTGGTGTTTATGAAAGATTCTTTGATAAGGATAAAGGTGCCGCTTGAACTAAAGTGATTTCAGATGAGCTCATTGTTACAGCTCTTCTAAGGTTCACTTTTAGCACCTCGCGGGCAAAGACTTGTGTTTCTTGAGCTGCTCCATTGACAAAACCGTACATGTGTTTGTTGTTAAAGGTAAGCCAAGCTGATTTCCTTCTCTGGCTCGAGTGCTGCGCTTGACTTTGCCGTAGGATGATGTGACAGGTGTGTTGGGCTAGTCCGAGGCAATATCGCATCAGGCAGATTTACTGGCGTGATTTTTAAAGTAGTTGTTGACAGTTTGATCATGACATCCAGGAAATTCGAGAGATCAAACATTAGTTTGTCAGCAAAAGCTATTTTCTGTAGTAGAATGTGTTTCGTTTCAGATTGCGTTTAAATCTAAAATACATGTAGTCGCATCAAGTTGGCTTAAGAGCTGGGTTCACTTACAGGTGTCTCAGGGCAGCAGCAGAACATACTTCTTCCATTATAACAACTTGGCAGTACAATGTATAAAAGACATGCTGTTTTAACAGCAGTATTTAAAATACATATAGATTACAAATGTTATGTTTGAAGAATATAATTGAAAGGTTGTTCATGATGGTTATATTGGAGGGATGTGCACACAACTTTGAGATGAGACAAAGCTTAGTGACAGAAAGCTGAAATCTGTAATGCAAAAATCCAAATCCATGTTTGAAAGTATTGTACAAACTGCCTCATGCTGATGCATTGGCAGAAGAAGCGCTGGATTTGTAACCAATGCAATCTTCTGTTTGATGCTTGAGGTCTCATGGATGAGATGTGTACATTTATTAACCAAACTATTTTAATTAGTTGTAATAGATTAATGATGAAACATTAATGAAGGAATCTGTTTAATGAATACAATACACAAATATGTAGATAAGCCTTAGCATAATTGAATACCTTGATTATCTGCCTTTACACTGAGAAAAAACCCTCCTGACGGACTCATGCACTAATATGTACTGTACATGAAAGTCTGGTGTGTCTTGCTCCCATTTCCAAAAACTGCTTGTACATTTTATCAATCCATTTTATTTATTTTCAATTAGACTACACATTGTTGGTTTACAATAAGGCTGTAAAGCATTTTAGGTTGATATTAACTGATCTCACAGAGGACAACGCACTGGAAATGGCTAATGTACAATCGGGTCAGTTTTGTTATGTAAAGAAGAAATGAATGTGTGCTGTTGCAATTGAAGGATGTCATTCTATAAATGCATACTTTACATCACACTTTAAAACGGCTCATTGCTCACTAAATGACTTGTTTTTGATGTCATTTTAAGACAATGGAGTAAGACATTACAAGAAGTAAACTAATATCAAAAACAATTAATAAAAACTTTGTGTGGCTGTTATTGAACCAGAAGTGATGTCACTTTCTAATGTCTGACTAATAATGACACCTTAATTGTTAAGAATGCAATTCAATCAATCTATTAAGTATACAACAGTATTATAAATTAAAGGTGTTTACTAATATACAGTGTAAGTCAGAATTATTAGTCCCCCTTTGATTTTTTTTTTTCTTGTTGTAATATTTCCCAAACGATGTTTAACAGATCAAGGACATTTTAACAGTATGTCTGATAATATTTTTTCTTCTGGAGAAAGTCTTATTTGTTTTATTTCAGCTAGAAAAAAAGCAGTTGTTAATTAAAAAAAAAAAAAAACAATTTAAGGTCAAAATTATTAGCCCCTTTAAGCTATATATTTATTTCGATAGTCTACAGAACAAACCATCATTATACAATAACTTGCCTAATTACCCTAACCTGTCTAGTTAGTCTAATTAACCTATTTAAGCCTTTAAATGTCACTTTAAGCTGTATAGAAGTGTATAGTAAAATATTATTTACTGTCATCATGGCAAAGATAGAATAAATCAGTTATTACAAATGAGTTATTAAAACTATTATGTTTAGAAATGTGTTGATAAAATCTTCTCTCCATTAAACAGAAATTGGGGGAAAAAATAAACAGGGGGGCTAATAATTCAGGGAGGCTAATAAACTCCATCTGTATGTATAGTAAACATTACATTCCAGACATAAGAAAGGAAAATTTTAGCACTTGGGTGCATGTTGTATGAATAAAAAAAACTATTGTCTGTAAATATTTAACTGAAATTTCATACTGTTTATCCAGAGCACTTTCCAAAAATGTAGCAGTTTTTGTAGGCAGTAACACTTTGCATGTGCTCGAAGCATATCTTTAAATTTGCTGAAAAGCATTTACCACTTCATGTCACAAAGCAAACACCCTTAAAAATAAAAAATAAATACTTGTGAACATTTATCTACAAAGTTACACTATATATTTGCATGTTTTTACTATATTGTACATCCCAGTGTAAATAAGATATACAGTAGACATTGTTATTCATGAGTATTAACTGATCTAAAAATGTATATCTTGGACCTTTATTGAAATATATTAAAGTCTGTTGATAAATGTTGATAATATAAACATAATGTGAAGTTGTGTATGGAGACTTTTGGATGTGCTCTATGATTCATTTGTTTTATGTGCGATGCAAGGAAGTGCAAGGAAACATTGACAATAGAGCTTGAGAACATTTGACAATGAAATATAACAAAGAACCAATGTAATATAATAACTGATTATGTTGTACATTTTATTGCATAGTAAAATAAATAATAAGCTGATAATCTGTAGCTTTATAATAATATTAATAATAATAAAAAATTGCAGTCAAATACTTTAAAGTTGAGTTTTTTTCTCTTTCTAAAGTGATATTTTCCTTATATTTTGAGGACTGCATTAGTCCCATTAAAAACAAATACTGCACAAATGTCCCTTCCGGACTTTGTTACTGTAAATTTAGTAAACGGTAAATGCCGTTAAGCATGTACTCTGTACTTGGGACACCTCTGATAGCACTGAAACATTCTCTGCCGATTCCACCATCTACTGTAACCGGCATCATTATAGCACTACAGATGCTCTATTTTCTACTACTGTCCTTCATTCCCAGACTGGACAGTAGTCAGTTTTATCACCTGTTTGCAGATAGAGGTGGAGTGATAACCAGAGAGTGGCAGATGATCAGCAGAAGCAGACAGTAACCAGATGGCCATAGGTCAACTGGCCACTATGGGAAAACAGCAAAGGTGATACCGCTCAGACAATACACGCGGGTCCCTGATTAAGAAAGGTGAAGGTCGCTGGAGGCGAACATTTCTCATTCTCACATCAGGGCTATTCTCCTTCTTTCCGCAGTGTATCAGGATACAGGATGTTCCATGGATTGCGTTCTCTCACAACGGTCTCGTCCCCAATTCAAACCTCCTGTGGGTTATGAAGCCGATATACGGTTTCTACCTCAGCCACCTGACCATGAAAAGAGTGTCTGACTATGGAGAGAGGAGGAGGGTCAGTGACACCAGCCAGGGGCACTAGCTGACAAACTGCTGTTACTGAGCACACCAGAGGCAGGGGAAGAAAAAAAGAAAAAATGGTGGTGGAGGGACAAGAAAGATGACAGCAGGTGATAGAGCTCGTTCTCATAACATTTTTTCTTCATGTTAATTTAAACAGTTTAGATCAGAGCAGTCAGTCTCTGCAAAAGGAACTTGAATTGGCGTATCATACAATAGAATGATGAATGGTAACACGTAGTGTATTTCACAACATTTGTCAAACAGTCCATGTCAAGACTGTATTATGGGTTCAGAGGAAATTTTGGTATCCTATTACGTTCACCATTGTTATGACTTTATGAGCCAGGTTTTACAGAACGGCACAAAAGGAAGCTTGTCGAATTATTGGCTATTTACCACAAACAGTAATTTGCGCAACAATGCCGTGCCATTCACTCCATAACTTGCCTGATATTGTGTATCTATGCTCATAATTAGCACTACAATTGTCGAGATTGTCCTTGAGGGAACATACTGTATTATGCAGTTTTTAGCTAGAAAAGACATTAAACCTTAGAGCTAACGCCACCAGCCGAAAAAGATGAGAGGCTTTTTGACCTTTCGTATTTGAAGAGTCTTTGGCTTTACTCTAAAGCAATAGATATTAATATTAGGTTTATATTGTATTGTTGTTTAACAAATTTAATAAATGCTTACCAAAGGATAATGTATTTCATTGTTGTAAATTGTCCATGAAGGAACGTAATGTAAATAATTTTTTAAAGTTCTATTGTAACTACTTGCTACACTGGTTCTATATTCACATTACAAATGACCTCAAACGATCTACAAAATTGAATTTTAATTAAATCAAATTATGAATATTTTTTATGTCCATTGTTAACGACAAAGCACCATAAAACTTAAGTCAATAAAAATAGAATTTCAGTGCAGATGCTTAACTTAAGAAGACGAAGCTGAATTGTGAGATAAATAGAAATGTTTCATTACAGTACAAGTCTAAGCCTTGTAAGCTAATATGCTTGTGGTATTAAAGCGCTATGAGGATCATTACACTATGAATTCATCACTCAAGCTTTTCTTTCCCACAGAAGAAAAAAAGCACCTTTGTGCTCCACCCAACCCTATACTGTACATTGCTTTAAACTCGATATGTCGGAGGTGAACAGAGAGAAATGCGGTCATAGGAACAGATATTTAACAAAAGGCCAGCTCCTCTGAGACTGATACTTCAATGCAAGACATCACAAGAATTTTAAATAAAGAGCATATCCAAAAAATTAGCAGATCCATTTAAAACCATACGTATATATGTATATATATATATATATATATATATATATATATATATATATATATATATATATATATATATATATATATATATATATATATATATATATATATATATATATATATATATATATACACACACACACACACACACACACACACACACATATATATATATATGTGTGTGTGTGTGTGTATATATAATATACACACACACACACACACACACATGTGTTTGTGTGCGTGCGTGCGTGCGTGCGTGCGTGCGTGTATGTATATATATATTACAGCTGCACAACATAATGTTTCAGCATCAATATCGCAAAGTGCGCATCCGCAATAGTCACAAGATATGCAATGTCCAGTCTGAATTATAGTTTTACAGTATTATATAATTACAGTTGCTACAGAATTGTATTTAATCACTGTATTTATATGGAATTCATCTGATTTATGCAAAAAACATTTCTTACTTGGAAAATTGATCTTGTTTCTAGTCTAAATATCCACATTTCATAGCGAAAACAAGATTATTTCACTTACTTCACTGGCAGATCATTTCTTTAAACCAGCAAAATCTCCTAATTTTCACTTTTTTCTTCTGACGGTGAAAACTAATACATTTTTTTACTTGGTCTAAGAACTTTTTTGATATTTGGACTAGAAACAAGACAAAACAAAGTAAGAAAGCATTTTTGTGATTATTAAATTTCTGTACCTGAATACTGTTAGACTCTCCAGACATCTGTCAAATCATGTTATCCAAACCATCTTCTGAAACTGTATTCATATCGCAATATTTATTGCAGAAAAATAAAATATCACAATATCCAATTTTGTGCAGCTTTAATATAGATGGATGGATAGATGGATAGATGGATATATAGATAGATAAATAGATAGATAGATTGTGTAGCACAGGGGACTGGTATTGAAATTTAATTTCACCTCTCCGTGCTGCCATTAATTGCTTGAGAAGACACACAGAGGTTTCTTTTACAAATTGGTTACACATCTTATACCCCGATCCTCTCCATTTTTTATGATGAGGTTTAAACAGGGTAAACTGTGCTGGACACTTCTCTTTGTTCATTAGAATTATTCGCCCCATTCATACAGTATCGACACTCTTATAAATCTGCTTTTAATTATCAGTATGATGACAGTCTCTATTTCCTAAACTGAATATAAGATGTAGAATATGAATGGAGAAGAGAACGACATAAAAGGAAACAACAGAATAACATAAAAGAACAACATAAAAGGAAATGGAAATATACTATTAATATTACTCATGGATAATATGTATTGCTGTTTTTATGTAAAATGTTCTGATATTTGTAATTCCAAACATTTTTTCCAAGTATCTTTTTACAGTATGGACAAATAATAAATTTTTTGTTCATCTGATGTTTGTGATTACAGCGATTAGAAAAAGGACAATGAAGCATCAGGGATTCAAACCCCACAGTGAGCCAGTGATTAATCTAGATTTTGCCTTTTTTTAATTTCTGTAAGCGGTTTACGTGAACATTAATTATGTTTCACACGTTGATCTGTTTGATCTGTTGGCTGCGGGTACTGTTCTTCACTGCAGTGATTAACCTGAGTGAAAGAAAAAACAAAAACAAAAACGCTGGCCTAGATTTCCTTATGACCTGAAATCTACTACTGGATGACTCATAAATAGAGATATATTTCTGTAACTGATAAGGTCAGTCGTTACGCACAGCTGTGCTGGGATTGGAGGCAATAATGTTTTTGCAAACCAACGTCACAAATGATTTTGTAATAGCTAATTTAAGAAACCTGTTCATTGGCGATGTGGTCGAATGCTGCACTAGGTTCTATAGCACAGACGGTGTTTACAGTACAGATTTACCAACAGTATAGTCATTTAAAGGCACAGTCCATCACAGATTGGGAATTAAAAATGTTCTGCCATGTCAATTCAAACCTGTGTGTGGTATATAATTAGCTAAATGTTCTGAAAATTTTTATTGTGATTTTACCTTTCCTTCAACTCATTTTCTTCTGAATAAACAAAAAAATATACCAATGTATTTTCATCCAAACAAAACAGAATAAACGGGCTTTAGTGGTGTTTTGTAGCTTGTTGTTTTTCAAAGTAACTCCTTTTGTTACACAAAAAAGATAAAGAGGTTTAGAATAACATCTTTTTATGTTTCATTTACTTAATAATGATTAGACTATATAATAAATCAAATTAATCTAGATCTGTGTTATTGTACACAATTAAAATATTTTAAAGATTGTGCAGTAACAGAAAGTTCTAACAAAATACTGGCCTCTCATACTGTAGCATTCACTAATTTACAAATTCTCGCCTTTTGCAAAAAAGACTACTGTATATTTACTTTTGAATCACATTACAAACACCTTTCCCATATGACTACAGACAGAACATCCGGTTTAAAGTGCTGGGTGTCTCTCCAGGTCCTCTCTAATGGGTAAACAAATGCTGTGTGTTGCCATGCTGTCATTACAAACCCCAAAAAGATATATATTTTTTAATTCCTTTAATCTGCAATGTGATTGTAAGTTCTTGTCAGTGATAGGCATGGACCGGTATAAGATTAAGGGCCGGTATGATAACCTTGGATAAAACTTTTTTTCCCCCTTTGAACACAATATACTTTACTTTAAGAAACATTTATAATATGTTGTAACAGTAAACATTTCAGGTTAAATAATTTAAATGAATCTTTGACTTCTGCTGTGTTCATTAGTTTCAAAAACAGAGATTTAAGAATTTAAAATGGCATCTTTGGATATCTTTTCTTCTGGACATACTATTGTCATAAAAAAACACGTACATTAGGAATGATATAGCTGAAAATTTTGGCGATTTTAAAACCTTGATTTTTCCAAACCACGGTATACCTTGAAAACGGTTATCATCCCATGCCTAGTCTGTGATTATTTTAGAACTGCTGATTCATTTAGGCAAATGACTAGGAATAATAAACGGCAGTAAACAGTGTGTCTCCAAACAATTGTGTTTATGACATTACATAAAAAACTATTATAATAAGAAAATACAAGTTTGCAAAATCATGTAGTATAACAAGCTCTGGCCAAAAAGGTTGCAATGGCTGTCTATTTGAACATGAAAAAATAAGGTCAATAGGCTGATTCCCTGAAAAATTGCTAAAAATGTCCTTTACAAAATATACATATCATTAAGCAAAAAGTCATAAAGTAGTTGACCTGCAACCAGCGCTTGCTGCCTGAGGGGTATAAATCCCATTCAATTTTAATTGTTTGTTGATTAAACATGATGCTGTCGATGAGATGAGATAGCATTTTCTTCCCTGCTATTGTATGCAGATGTGTGACAGGGTTTCATCTGCCTAGAAGTCGATCCCATGTCCCCGGCTTGTGTGTCTCATCATGGCAGCGAGTATCTCTTTCTTTTATCTGTCACTTTGAGTTGAAGAACGACTGGATATCATTAAGCACTGTGGCTGTACTCGTTACCTTGCGGTCTTGACACACTTTCTCTGGCTTTGCTGCATCAGTGAAATCAGTGTGTGGCATCGTTTGGAAGGACATTTAACAAGACTGTTTTTTGGTTTTGCCACAAAATAGAAGTTAATTAAAACCAAAGAAAAAGAACAAAATGTACATGCAATCATTTTCCTTTGGCTTGGTCTCTGATTTAACAGGGGTCACTACAGTGGAATAAACCGCCAACTACTTTGGCATATGTTTTACGCAGTGGATGCACTCTCTCAATCACACACACATCCATTCACTATGGCCAATTTAGTTAATCCATTATACTTATAGGGCATGTCTTTTGACTGTTGGGAAAACTGGAGCACACCCAACCAAACACAGGAAGAACATGCAAACTCCATTGAGAAATGCTAGAACTTAAACCAGTGACCTTCTTGCTGTGAGGCAACAGTGCTAACCACTGAGCCACCATATCGCCCACAAAACATACAGTAAACCAATAAAAAAGACACCAGTTCGCACTGCATTTACACAGTACCTTTATTTATCGAACATCATTTACAATTATTCACTGTAGTATGTGTAAATCATTTAAGTGCATTCAGAATTGTTGATATCGGGTTTGATGACAAGTCTTAGGAGAACAGTTTAAATAGTGGAAATGGGTCATTAGCCACATGTCTCTGAGTGGTATGGTACGGTATGGTTTGGTATGCTTTTATGGCCATTTCTGCTGTCAAAAGGTACCTAAAAGAGAACCGGACCGTACCACTTTTTGGGTACTCTTTGCAAAGGATACCTAGCATGACAAAAGGGTACCAAAGGCGGAGCTAGACGTGCAGCTGAACGCTATTGGTTTACAGAGAAACTTCACTCGCGCATACACAAACAGGAGAATGAAACCAAAACAAAACGGCATTTTTAAAAACATAGCTGAGACATTACATCGTAATTCTATATGCATAGAACAACGAGCCATGGTCGACCCAAGCTCAAACAAACCTTGTCGTTGTCTTGATGTACAGCCACAAAGCCAAGAAGAACAAAATCTGCCGTGTCTTGTTTTTGTTTTATGAGGCCGTCTAAAAGTGAGAGCACTTTCACTTTTTCAAGGGAGCTCACTTGTGTGCATGTCTATATTTGAAATAAGGAAATTCTGATGATAATAACATGTGCGTGATTATTGAAGTGCTTCTGACACCCGATCCTTTTAGAAACGTGAGAGTGAAGCATGAAAAAAAACAAAGGAGGAGAAGCCGGAAAAAAAGAAGCAAACGATTATTTCCCCAACCTAAACCATGGACAAACTGCCATGTTTATCATTGCCTTTTGGACTATTATGAACTCGGAATGATGGAACTACTCTCTAACAGAGGTTACATGTTCTGGCGAAGATTAAAGATACAGATGAGAGGTTTGCACTGACTGTAGGCTATATGTTGCATGTTGTTTTTAAAGCCAAATAAGGACTAAATGTATGCTGTGTGTAGTTTTTCTATAATTGGTAACATATCGGCGACTGTAAAGGGCTGTAGGTGTTCATACTGTACATGTTGCATTTATTTATTTATTTAAAAAAATTGCAGAGGCTATTTCGCACTGTCATTGTCTGCAGTTATAATTAAATTATGTTTATAGAAAAGTTAGTAATGAACATTTAAACACGTATGATATGCGAAAGACCCGTACAGCTTTACTTTGAGTGAGATTTCCTCGAGTGAGAATGACGTCGACAGAAACTTTCTGTTGTACACCACGCCCACCAAAAGGATAGCCTTGGTACCCCTTTTAGGCAGTGGAAATGCAAGCCTGATAAAGGTTACCCATACCGTACTGTACCTGTAACACTTTTCAAAATTTTCTCAAAGGACTGAAAAAATGCATAAGGAAAGACATAACAATAAGCTGTAAAAACCTTCATTAAATCTACACATTTCAACCACTGAATGTTCCTAATATTTGCTACCAATCTACAAGTTGCATAGAAAACCATCTGTAAGCCAGTGCTCGATCGTGGTTGTACTTCTACACCATTTTCAACAGGCATGTTTCAAGTGTTGTCAGAATATATTAGATTAACTTTTTGTACTCGGCTGAACTCAATCTCTATTCATACAGTAAATTGTTGCTTCAATAAAAGCTCCCATCTTCCATTAAAAAGTAGGCAGTCAAATTTCAGGTAATACATAGTGTAATTGACAGCTACCATAACAAGAATTATTTCAGACCCAAGGGCATGGTGTTGTGGCTGCTTAAGTGAATGCCTATATGTTAAAAATACAAGTAGTCTAATTTTGTGATGAGAGGTAGGCAGAGTGGCCACCTTTGAATGCGACTGGAACAAAGCATTTTGTTCAAGGAGAGATGCAATAAACATGGGGAACACATCAAGTATGTGCATGATTTCTATCTCTGCATGTGCACTTTATAAAAACAATGTCATGTCAATTTTCTCTGGTAACTGCTGGTGCTCCTATATGGTTTTTTTTTTGGAAACCCTATGTTGAGTTTTTTAATGCCAATATTTAGTACAGTTCTTCACCTTTAAGTAGTTTAGTCATGCAATTAAACTTTTTATTTTTTTCCTTTCTAATCATAGAATATGTAATATAAAATCTTTGATTTGTTTTTATAAAAAAAACAAATGACTTTCATATTTTTTTTACAATGAATTACAGAAAACAAGGACTAAAATGCAATTCAGTGTAACAACAGCTAATGAGATGAGATGTCATAATTATCACATAAAGCCCAGAAAAATACTACTTATTGTTTTTTAAATATTCATATTTTGTCACTATCATGCAGACCTGCCCAGTTGATTTTTTGTGTTTTCAATTTCCTTTAAAGGCACAGTCTAACACAAATTGAATATTCATGATCTACACTCACTTAAATTCAAACTTGTGTGGTAATCAATACTGGCAGACCTTTCAGCAAATATTAATATTTATTTTAACTTTCCTTCAACAAATTTTCTTCCAAATAAACAGCAAAAATACACAATTGCATTTTCTTTCAGCTTAAACAAAACTGGCTTCATCAATTTACCTCTTCATATTTAACTTAGATAATTTAAAGTACTCAAATGTATTATGATCAGTTATTTTTCTACATATTTTAATAGGTACAGGACAGTATTAGTATGTTGCTTCAATTTTACATAAATAAAGTAGGCTCTTGCAGGATGAATGAAGTTAAATGTAATGGCTATTTAAAAAATAAATATATGGTTTCAAAATGTAAATATCTAGAACAGAACAAGTGGTTTTAAAAACACTTAGTAGTATGAAAATACAACATCCAACAGGGGTCACCACAGCGGAATGAACCGCCAACTTATCCAGCATATGTTTTACACACCAAATGCCCTTTCAGCTGCAGTTCAGTACTGGGAAACATACTGTCACATACACAAACATACACAAACATGCACTACGGCCAATTTAGTTTATTCAATTTACCTATAGAACATGTCTTTAGACTATGGGGGAAACCGGAGCACCCGGAGGAAACCTACTGTACATAAACATGGGGAGAACATGCAAACTCCACACAGAAATGCCAACTAACCCAGCCGAGACTCAAACCAATGACCATCTTGCTGTGAAGCGACAGTGCTAACCACTGAGCCACCGTGTCACCCTTTACAGGTTAAATATATAAAATATCTCTAAAACATGAAATATCTAAAAGAATATCTGCAAAAAAGTCTAAATGAATGAATATTAAAGGTGATGTTACTACTCATTACGTTTGCCTTGTTTACTGTCAATGGCTAAATATTTTCTAAAGGTTTACTGTTCAACCAAACTTCTATTTTGACAGGTTTTCATACTTGTGTATTAATTATTTTCTCAAATGAAACAGTTAAATCCTGCAGTGACTCTCACAGCAGATCTGGAGATAAATAAAGTTTATATACTTAGCAAGCAGAATAGTGCAGAAAACACAACTAAACACTGTGTCTGCATAATTATATCACACAGATACAATGAACATGCCGTTTCAGCTGATAAAGTTTGTAAATTATGAATGGACTTCATGATTCTCTGGGTGTTATCCCCATCAATGATTTAACAACAGAATGATAATAGCATTACAAATTCTTGAAGGATGAATTAAGATGTTTTAAGACCATACTTATACTTAAGGACAATACTTATACTATACAATACTAATACCCATATTTTTTATTTATTTATTTGCAGAAAAAAATATTTTAAAAATATTGCAAATTCAATGTTCATACAGACAAACTTTCATGTCTCACGCCTCTTTAACTTTGAACAGTTATGGATCTAAAAAATCAGGGGTGGGCAAACTCGGTCCTGGAGGGCCGGTGTCCTGCACAGTTTAGCTCCAACACTACTCAAACACACCTGAACATGCTAATCAGTGTCTTCAAGATCACTAGAAATCTATAAGCAGGTGTGTTTGATTAGAGTTGGAGCTAAACTGTGCGGGACACCGGCCCTCCAGGACCGAGTTTGCCCACCCCTGATATATCCTACTCTCTGATGATGTGAAATGTTTCTTTTGGTGTCACATTTAAGATGCTCTTAGCACAAGCATCTATAAATGAATAAATGTAAATGCAAACATCCATTTCATTTTGAAGACCCCTTTTGTCTGATTTTATTTACAGAGACGATAATATTACATATTCACAATAAGGATATATTGTTTTGCATAAATGCATATTTTGCACATACAAAAAATGCATGTTACACATAAATGTAATTTGCTTTAAAAAAAAACAAAGGTTTTATCTTGTATAACCAGGAACAAAAAGAGTGGGAAAGTATCTTTTTTCATATAGATTATAGGTCATGCGCACCCTTGGGGCCAGACTTACGCATCAGACCCAAAGACTCTTTTCTTCTGATTTTAATCAATACCCTGACAGCGATGAAAGACGTGTTTTTTATTCTCGCACATCTATTCAAATGTGTCCCTCCCTGCCTGCATAAAACTGCTGAGAGTCTCATGAAAGCAAATGGCCAAAAAAAAAAAAACCTAAAGTCGGCCATTTTGTGAATGAGAATAATATACACATTAGGTCTTGGTGGATTTTGTTACTGGTAAAAATAGCTTACAGTACCCTATTAACTGTTTCAATGGACAATATTTATAAGTGCTAAACTAAAAGTCCTCAATATAGACAAATCAAGATGCATTGCCTTCAGCAGAAAAAAAGCCAGCGAGGTTTTCCTGAAAGTTGAGCTTGCTGCATCAATATAGCAACATACAGAGAAAGGATTATTTCAAAAGGAGACAGAAAAGAACAAATGCAGGATTTTATGTGCTCTTCTAACAAGAATGTCACAGTGAAAAGCCAAGGGCTGAAAATAGCATGTTAACAGCTCATGTCAGTCAGTTGTTGACAAGAGGCCTGCAATCTCTCAGTGTAGTGCCTATCAATATTCTAAACACAGCTCCTTCAGTGGAGCAGCTCAAGACAAGACCCTAACATGTGTACAAGAGTCCCCTCTCCACAGTAAGTAGACCACCAGCTGTCTGCTTCTCAGTGCACAGCCTCTGAAACTTTGAAGAAGTTAAAGGACTACAGTCTTCTAGTCAAGAAGCAAACAAGTCAACGCTTCAACAAGTATTTAACAACATTACAAGGACAACTTACTCTGCCTAAATGCCGGTACACGTCATGCTGACTCCAAACTACTAGCGGATGTAAAAACCAACTGTGTTGTTGCCTCACGTCGGCTTACGTCTGGTTCCATCTGCACCAAAAAGCTGCGTGTGAACACACTCGTGAACACATGCGTGAACAAAGGGGTGAAAGCCAACTGAAACAAGAAAGCACATTCTGCTCCTGCATGGGAGGATTTGTCATTTCGCACCCATAAAGGGCAATAGTTTGTTTTCTGTGCAAAGCATAAACAAAGCAGCGTTCTGTAAAATTATCATAAAAATTGTCGCTCACCACGGAGAGATTTGCTCCTGCAAATATGCCTGATAATATAATAATCCATATGATTTGCAAATATTTGAAATTAGAGCTGGCCTAATTCCAAGAAGGGTTCCTTCTTGACTTGAATTGTTTACTTGCTACATTACTTCACTATATAACATTCATGCTCTGATTCATTGCTGAATAACCAGTCAGAGCATTCTCTTCAGCCGATGACTGAAGCTGATTCTACATGCTGAACTGGGCCAATGATCTCTGATGTGCAACACACCAAACCAACTAGCCTGGAGGTAGCCCAATGGCCAACTGTTAGTGTGTCCTAGCCTAAAAACTGTCCCAAAAAGCCACTTTTATATTATAATTTATTTTATTAGCTAAATTTTGTTAAAATCCTAGTAATTATAATCATAACTAAGGGGTGTCATGGTGGCACAGTGGGTAGCATGATCGCCTCACAGCAAAAAGGTCGCTGGTTCGAGCCCCAGCTTGGTCAGTAGGCATTACTTTGTGGAGTTTGCATGTTCTTCCCATGTTCATGTGGATTTCTTCCAGGTGCTTCGGTTTCCCCCACAGTCCAAAGACCTGCGGTACAGGTGAGTTGAATAAGCTAAATTGGCCGTAGTGTTTGTGTTTGAATGCAAGAGTGAGTTTTCCAGTGTTGGGCTGCAGCTGAAAGGGCATCTGCTGCGTAAAACATATGCTGGATAAGTTGGCAGTTCATTCCGAATGAATGATCATAACTATATAGCCCAAAAGTCTTCTTTTCATAAGTATTTGCTGTCAAATCCAATGTTTTTTTCTATCTAGAGATTCCATTCTAATCAACAGTAAAACAATTTTTAGACCATTACAGACCATTATCATTGCATCTTTTCTTCAATGCTTCCAATAATATTAAAACTAACCACAACATATTTCACAAAAGGCTATAACTTTGTTGAATAAACATAAGCACTGCACATTTTATAATCAAAATGTGTCATGATTATTCAAATTTTCAATATCATTTAAATTTCTTTTCTGCCTGATTACCATTGAGACATTTACTGATCACCATTTGAGAGCTCGGAGTAGGGCATTATTTTTGATTCTGAGGCTTTAAGATTTGAGAATCAATTCCAAAGTTCAGAATTAATTATATAATGGGAATTATCTTCTCTTTTCAGTATAAAATAAGTAATTAGAATGATTAAAATGTATTTATACTAATTAAAATGTAAGTGATTAGAATTCACTTGCTAAATACTTTTTTGCTAACAGATTCGTTTGGTTTGCTACAATTAATTGGTCCAAATAACCAAATCTTTTCTTCAAACTTGAAATTTCGAACAGCTGATTTTTTTGGACAGTTGTGCACATGCATTTTATATGCTAGTGTTACATACATGCAATAAAAGTTATAAGCTTGGCTGTTTTCTTCCTGCTCATTTACTACTAGCAGAATTTCAATTTTTTAAAAAAATAAGAAAGAATAACAACAACAGAAATATCAGTTCCAGAAATAGGAA
Source organism: Danio aesculapii (assembly GCF_903798145.1). Lineage (NCBI taxonomy): Eukaryota > Metazoa > Chordata > Actinopteri > Cypriniformes > Danionidae > Danio > Danio aesculapii. The sequence goes on along the minus strand of NC_079439.1, from coordinate 43,361,145 downwards.
TTGAAATCAATTCCAAAATTTCTTCATAAGCGCCTCCTGCTGGCAGAGAGGCAAACTGCATTTACAATAAGCCTGTCTGCTGTGTCCCTTCAGGCTAAAGCAAAATTCAACTTAAATATAGGCTTCATTTCTGCCAAGATATATACCACAAAACACAAAATCGAATATGTTTTTAATAACAGAACAACAGCAGATTTTTTTATTTCTGGGTAAACTAACAGCTAAATTAACATGCAACATAGGACCAATTATACTTACTCTTACTTAATCTCAGGCCCGTGTATATCGAAGTTGATATTTAGCCACACCATGTTGGTGTTTCGTAACATCTAATTTTTATGAGGTGGCCCAACGCTCAACCCCCAACCTGGAGAACCAGGACATACATACACACTATGAACAAACAAGCTTACCCAATTCACCTATAGCGAATGGGGGGGGGGGACCAGAGCACCCGGAGGAAACCCACATGAACACAGGGAGAACATGCACTCCGCATAGAAATGCCAACTGACCTGGCCGGGGCTCGAACCAGTGAGTTTCTTGCAGTGTGGCGACAGCGCTACCCACTGTGCCACCGTGCCACCAGGACCAATCATAACAAACTCAACATAATTTTAAAAATGAAAAGTGTTGTTCAGCAGCCAGGAAATTGCTTGATTGTCTGTGTGAACTCGCTTGTGCTTGAAAAGCGTACACAAAATCCTAAGAAAACTCACTGCAAGGCAACTATACATTTATGGAGGCAACAGTTAGTAAGCTATTGATACAGTGAATGACAATTTCAAATATTCCTTTATACCCTAAAAAAAGAATACATCAGAGATGAATACTTCCGATAATAAATGTAAGCTATTTACATAAAAAATGTGCATTACAGGCCTATTCATTTCATTTAAAAAAATTAATTCGTTTGTTTTGTGCATTGATGCTGATGTGAACAATTCTGCATTACAATGCACCATAAACAAGATTACATTTCACAGCCCTTGCTTTTGACATATTTTATAGGGGGTAAAAGTAGTTCTGAGGTGGCAATTACTGAATGCATCTTAAAATCTGCTCTACACATTTCATGGCTAGAAAAAGACAGCCATGGTATCCAATTTTACCTCAACTTGAGTCATTGTGCTCCTTAATGTCAGACCAATAGAGGACGGCATTTATGTCTCAGCAGGCAAATCTTTATCTCTATTAACACAGCTGCAATTTTTTGTCCATTTCGACAGAGCGCTGAGAATGTCTGTTGTTGCCCCTGCATCTTGGTAGCCAGTTTACTTTTTGACATTTAGCTTAAATGAAAATCTGCCTCAAATGTTACAGCTGTTTCCCTGGTTACACTTGATGTTTTTACTTTAAAATAGTCGAGCCAAAATAAGATTGGCTGAATGTCATGTTGACAGTGACTGACGTAAGCACAAGGTGTAATTTTGATGTTGACATTTATGACATATTGCATAAGTCATTGGGGGTCTGATCAGGATTACCAGTTATTGTCAATCAAAATGGAGCATGTGTCTTTAAAATGACAGTGCTCATTACCTTGTTCAAAGGAAACCTAAGTTGTGGCGTTTTCTATTAGGAACTTGTTATTTAGCGCTGGTTCTCTGTCTCTTCAGCTTTGAGTGATGAGAAACTCTTCAACATTTCATTATCTCTGACAGGGTACATCCAATATCTACCTATTTAGGTGATATCATCGCTACTACTGTCTTGTGAACACCATAATTATCTCAAAGAAGATGGAGGGCTGTCTTCAATAAAAACTGAGCCTAATTGTTAAGGCGCACATACTTTTGATGTCAAAAAGATTGTACAAATCTTTCTACACTTACAATATACGGCAAACATCAAAAAATTGCATCATTTAATTAGCATGGCTTCATTTATATCTAAACCAAAGTTCAGGAGCAATCTCATTTGGTTTAATACAGCAACGCTGTGATACCCAGCAGAAAAAACAACACTTATTGGCTGAGTGCAGCTTATGTTGTTTAAGTAAACTACTTGAAAATGCAAACGAACGGGTCAGAAACAAAAATTAGCAATTCACAGCAATAATGAGCAAAGGTTACTAGGTGAGTGTATGAATAACACTTGACTAACACTGTCTGACAATGAGCCTAATGCAAAAGAGGGAAAACTTAAAATGCCACATTTCATCTGAAATGTAGCCAGGCTGCTATTTGAATATGTAGACCATACAACCATGAGCAGCAATTGCAGACCTAAATTTAAGACAACATAAAATATAAAATACTTTTTATATTTGAAGAATAAATTTTCATCTTAATAGAGTTAAAAGTATAGTCCATAGAACAACCCTCTAGTTGTTCTATATATATATATATATATATATATATATATATATATATATATATATATATATATATATATATATATATATATATATATATATATATATTTATATATATATATATATATATATATAGCAATATCACATGAGTAGCAGTGCAATATGGCTGTATATCAGCACTGGTGGGAGTCATTTTGTCACGGTCACGTGACCTACCTGCGTCAGTTGTGTTGCTTTAAGCTGCGGTCACACTGGGTTTTTCCTCCCATAGACTTCCAGTCATACGCACGCGAATGCGTCAGACCGGAAATGCAGGTCATGCGTCAAGTTTCGGATGTTGCTGTGGTGCAAAGTTCAAGCTTGGTAAACTGTGACCTGCGAAATCGCATCACTTGACTGCGTGAGACCAATCGAGGATCAAAAGAGGACCTCTCTGGACAGAAATTTAAAACATGGAGCAATCGCTCGCTTTTTTAAATGTCTAATCATCTTGTTTAATCCCGCCCCTTTTCGCAGCGCCATACGACAGAATTTCGCACACACAAAGCCCAGTGTGACCACAGCTTTACTCCCATTCATGAATTCAATCGCGGGGCATCACGAGATAACGCAGCATGCATGGGATGCGCACTTCAGAATCTCGCTGGAAGTAGTAAGTCATCCGGGTAATTCTTGCATACTGATTTTCGAATTCTATGAATTCGGACATACTACTCGGCTCGCATACTGATTTTAGCATACTGTACGGAAGTATGCAGTTTCGGAAGCAGCCTGGGACTTGTACAGACCTTTTTCTTGGCTGCTGCATGGAGGGCGCCATAATGACCAGTGTCTTCCGGTAGAATGCTAAGAACTTCCATTTACAGCGTTTATAACTGGTAATTTGCGCTGGGTTTTAAAAAAAAATGGGTTTTAATAGCGTGTTGTGGGGTGGATTACGGAGTGTTTTTGTGAAAAGTGTGTGTTAAAACCGTTATAATCTGTCAGACATGGTTCAAGCGCGAGAGAAAAATGTTCTCCTAATTCACGTGTCTGCCGTCAGAAATACAGTGTGTGTGTGTGTGTGTGTGTGTGTGTGTGTGTGTGTGTGTGTGTGTGTGTGTGTGTGTTTCCCTAGCCGGTCAGCTGTTAGCTCAGCGGCTTTTCAACACACACACGCAATACTTTACTGCATTATAGAGCAAACCAGATTACTGGCATGAAACTTAACAGGTATGTAAATCATACAATTTACAAAAATGACCAATAAAAGTTTGTTACTGATACTCTGCTGGCTGATTTGCATGTTCATTCTGATCGCGAGCCGTTTATTTCATTTAGTGTGTTGTATTTCCCACGGTTTGTGTTTTTCTGTCATTTCAAAATGTCACTTTATTTTCACTTTGTCACAGTTATTAAATCAGTGTGTTAGTGGTACAGTACAGTAGGCTACGTGTGCGTTTCAAACATTTTGGAGAACTACATTTGTTTGTGCTGGTTATATATTTGAAAAAAAGAGAAACTGTTGACTTTAGTGATGACCAGGCTTCATTAAAGCTGTGGTCACACTGGGCTTTGTGTGTACAAAATTCTGTCGTACAGCGCTGCGAAAAGGGGCGGGATTAAACAAGATATTTAGACATAAAAAAAAAGCGAGCGATTGCTCCATATTTAAATTTCTGTCCAGAGAGGTCATGTTTTGATCCTTGATTGGTCTCACGCAGTCAAGTGATGTGATTTCGCAGGTCAGAGTTCACCAAGCTTGAACTTTGCACCGCAGCGACCTGCGAAACTTGACGCATGACCTTGCGTTTCCGGTCTGACGCATTCACGTGCGTATGAATGGAAGTCTATGGGAGGAAAAGCCCAGTGTGACCGCAGCTTTATGCTGCGGTCACACTGGGCTTTGTGTGTGCGAAATTCTGTCGGATGGCGCTACGAAAAGGGGCGGGATTATACAAGATGATTAGACATTTAAAAAAGCGAGCGATTGCTCCATGTCTTAAATTTCTGTCCAGAGAGGTCCTGTTTTGATCCTCGATTGGTCTCAAGCAGTCAAGTGATACAATTTTGCAGGTCAGAGTTCACCAAGCTTGAACTTTGCACCACAGCAACCTGTGAAACTTGACGCATGACCCTGCGTTTCCGGTCTGACGCATTCGCGTGCGTATGACTGGAAGTCTATGGGGAGAAAAGCCCAGTGTGACCGCAGCTTCAAACAGCAGAAGATGCCGTCTGACAACGAGGGGGAAATGCCTCAAAGCAGCTGTTTTCCATCCCTTTAGATCACATTTTTTTTAAATTACTAGTCCAGCAGGTGGCGCTGACCGCCAGCAGTATTAGTTCAAACATGATAAAAGCAGGTAAAATAGATTCAAACTATCCTTTCAAGCCTGTCCAAATGTGACTGTTTATACGCATCAGCTGCCGACCGGAAGTTCTTAGCATTCTCCTTTCGTGTACACGCAAAGCATAATGGGTAATTTTGCGTTCTAAGAAAAAGGTCTATATATATATATATATATATATATATATATATATATATATATATATATATATATATATATATATATATATAATAGCTTTCTTTAAAAATAAATATATAAATGTATAAATGTATTTATTTATTTATTTTTTAAATAAAACTACAAACATGTAGCCATTGACTTCCATGGTAGAAATAAAAATTTTATGGAGATCAATGGTTACACGTTTCTAACTCTCTTCAAAATATCATTTGTTTTTTTTAACAGAAGAAAGTCAAGCATGTTTGGAATTTGGAACAAGTAAAGAGTGAATAAATATTGATTTTACTTTTTGGGTGAACTGTCACTTTAAGGTCACTCAACGTTACAAAAACCTGCCAAATAGCTAACGTAAGTTACCTGATTTCTGAAGCAATGGTATCGATATGAATTTGTTGTTTTTGAGGGTGTTTAGGGCTAAATAAATGGTACGTTTTAGAAAGGTCATAGTAACGTTAGATCACATAACTTTCACAAGTCTCAAAACTTTTTTCATATTGTTTTCTGTCTACACAAAGCTCTGCAGAGTTTTAGCTGAACAGTCTCACAGCCTCGTTTCTGCTCAGAAATTATTTCTGAATAACGTTAGGCTAACGGCTATAGCTAAAATACGAAAAACCTACCTTTTGACCAATGTCCTTTGGCGCCATTCATCCCACGTTAAAAGATTTGGCTACGGGGTTACCAGTGGTGACGTTTGTTGTTTGTGTTGTTCAGCGATGAGGAGATTAATTCTCGTCAATTCTCTGTAATTGGCAAAAGCAAGTTGCTGCCATGTTCGCCAACGGTTATTCCATCGATAGTCATCATCACTGGACTCCAGTGCGACGCAAACGGGCTAAATCTGCACCTTCTTCCGGCTAATCTCAAAGTTTACTATAGACGCAGACGGTCCCAAGATTTCAAGATTTTCCCAGTAAACCAATGATCGATTTATGTCATCGGTAAATTGTATTAATACACAGTGTGCTGCAGGTAAAATATGTTACTGATGATGCTTAGGCTAACTTTATTTTACTACAACCTCATGGACTAGGCTAATGTAAGAGTTGTAAGCTTCCCACAAAAAAATAAAAAATAGGTTTTGAAATGGTAATAAACAGCAGTGGATAAGATTCGTCATACAAATGTTTAATTTAGGTGTTTGCATTGTCATACAGCATTTACAGGAATTAGTAGCCTACTATAAATAAACCAATAATGTAAGAATATTGGTTTCTTTTTTATTTAGTGGGCTATTAATTCATGGAAATGCTGTATAAACGTAACTAATAATGTAATAATATTAATGCTGTCTGGATTTTATTCAGGAATATAAGACAAGCAAACAACATTGCAACATATTTTAAATCTGTTAATGGCCTTACACTAGAGATTAACAACTGTTGTATTCGATAGTATATTGTTTAACTTTAAGTCTATAGTGGCAGGTTATTCAGACCAAGATCTCTTGTTTACTTGATATTTGATGCCACTAATGTGCAGTCTTTAATTTTCCTCTAAAGCATGTGGTTTATCAGCCCAGTATCTTGTAAACACATCTTCGTTTCCAGGTGGACCAGAAAACCCTGACTGCCGGAAATTATTTTGTAGCCAGCCAATCGGAATGAAACTGACCATTTTGGAGGCTGAGACTAGACAGAACACATTGTACCTGCAGAGCTAAAAGGTATGGAGAAAGTACTGTTACCTAAACTGGAGAAAATGTGTCGCTGCTTATTTTTTTAAAGAAATATATATATATATATATACATATATATATATATATATATATATATATATATATATATATATATATATATATATATATATATATATATATATATATATATTTTTTTTTTATTTTTTTTATTTATTTATTTATAAAGTGTATATATATATATATATATATATATATATATATATATATATATATATATATATATATATATATATATATACACTTTATAAATATATATATATATATATATATATATATATATATATATATATATATTTATTTATATTTATAAAGTGTATATATATATATATATATATATATATATATATTTATAAAGTATATATATATATATATATATACATATATATTTATTTATAAAGTGTATATATATATATATATATATATATATATATATATATATATATATATATATATATATATATATATATATATGTATATACACTTTATAAATATATATATATATATGTATGTATGTATGTATATTTATATTTATAAAGTGTATATATATATATATATATATATATATATATATATATATATATATATATATATATATTTATATATTTATATATATATATATATGAATAAATATATATATATATATGAAAGAATTTGCTTGTATGTGCAAACGTGTACAGTCACTATAGCCACCAAAAATTGTTGTGGCAAGGGGCAATTTCTTTTGGGGAAAAAAAAAAACGGTGCTGAATACTATCAGAAACACTACTTTTCTAGCACAAAATCCATCATGTTTGTTGTAGCACAGGAGCTTGCCCTGATTATATGCGTCATACTCTGATTAATGCTCCTCTATACGACGACTCGGACCAGCAGCTCTTCAGCATCCCAGGAGAGCCTCACCTAGTTAAGGAGGCTTATTAGATTTGTCCTACGAGAGGAACGGAAAGTAGCTGAAGAGAAACACGACATATGGAAGTAGACTTGTGTCCCGCCTAATTACAGGCATTATCTCATTTGCTATTGTAAGGTACTGTTGTGCCATCTTCCATTTATTTAATTATGCTTTTCACATATTGGCATAGGGGCCATTTGGACAAAATTTCCACACGGAGGGGGTTTTGCACGGTTTTAAAAAAATCTGTCTTTTCAGTAGTGTGCTGCAATTTGTCAAGCAATTAGCCACACTAATTAAATTTTTGTACCTCTAATCAAACGAATATGCTAAAACATTCTTGCTGCTTGCCAGTCCGATGTCTGTTCACATTTAACTTGATGGTTTAAAAGAGGCTCCTACTCTGCCTCCCCTCTCCACTTAATCACCTCATTTGCATTTTATATTGGTAAATCAAATTAAGCACCCGTAGCTTTTAACTTGATTGACTGTGGCCAGGTCCACTCAGATGGGACTTTTTTGCAGAAAATTAGACCAATTTTAATGTGTGCAGAGCCTAGTTCCCCGCATTCAGCAAATCACATTCACTCAGCTAATTAAAATGATTTTGCCCCCTTTATGTGTGTATGCTCGCATGTGCGTTTGCCAGGGGTTTTGATAGATTTGCCCACCTGCTGTTGTCCATATCCTTTTCATGATTTTATAACAGAGAGTTTTCGTTTCATCTCCCAAAGGAGTGGGCCCAGGCATCAAACGCAAAAAGAGAAATAATAAGTCACGACACTCCCTTGCTTTGACTGCATTTCTGTTGTTCTACTCTTTTAGAAATATCTGATTACTGTTGGGAATTTGTATTTGGTGTTGCTTTAAAGCATAAAGCTATCTGATTTACAGGCAGATAACTAAACAGATAAGGATGCAGTATTGGTTTTTACCTTGAATCTTATTTAATTGAATTTTTTTCGTAGCTTTTTTTTGCATATACAAATAATACATTATCTCCGTACAACCATAAACACCGCACAGATGTGCTTGGCCACTGCAAAAATCTAGATGAAGGCTGTAATAAAGGAACGGGTAAAACGAGGAGAAAGAGAGAGGGGGGTTGGAAAAATGATGTGTACAGGGAATGATCCTGGGCAGGCGCAATGGGTGCAGCTCTCGAGGACGAGGCCTTGTGCTGCTGCCCGCGTGCTCCCCGGGATGTGACAGTCAGCTTAATTGCAGCTTTTAGGATCATTACTGCTAGAATGTGAATGTCAAAATGGACAAGGCTCTCAGCCCCTTTGACAAACAAGCGCCTTCCATTTTGCAGCATGAGCAACCAAAGATATGGAATAAGATAAGAAAAACTAAAAAAAAAAGAGAGAGAAAACCCTGCAAATTCAATAGCTTGAGCAAGCTAAAAATGTATATTTTGTTCATGCACAAAATTAGAGATTTGCTTGTGTTTGTTTTGTTGTGTTTATGAGTGCTATTTCTGTATCTGGAATGGCTTATCGAACAAATTTTCAAATTGTTTTTAAATTAAAATGTATACATGTGGGCCAAATTGTAATAATCTATCACAGTAATCTTGGAAACTGTATGCTAGTTTTCTGGACTAATTTATACAAATTACTAATAATACTAATAAATATTTATCTTTATTTGCTTTTTAAAGGCATAGTTTAAAATTAAAATAACCTCACCACTTACTCTCCCTCGTGTGGTTATAAACCTTTATGAGTTGCTTTCTTCTGGTAAACACACACAAAAATGTATGTATATATATATATATATATATATATATATATATATATATATATATATATATATATATATATATATATATATATATATATAATATATATATATATATAATATATATATATATATATATATATATATATATATATATATATATATATATATATATATATATATATATATATATATATATATATGTTGTTGTTGTTTTTTTTTCTCTTCTATAGTGCTTTTTACAATGTAAATTGTCAAAGCAGCTTCACATAGACGATTATAGTACATTGAAACAGTGTTAGTCCAGTTTTCAGAGTTTAAGTTCAGTTCAGTTTTGCTCAGTTCAGTGTGGTGTATATATATATATATATATATATATATATATATATATATATATATATATATATATATATATATATATATATATATATATATATATATATATATATATATACATATATATATATATATATATATATATATACACCACACTGAACTGAGCAAAACTGAACTGAACTTAAACTCTGGACTACTATGGATGTCAATGGGTACCATGAACTCACATTTATCAAAATAACTTATTTTGTCTTCAACAAAAGAAAGTTTGAAGGGGTTGAGAAATTTTTTGCTTGAAATATACCATTAACCCTTTGACTGCCCATGTACCAAACGGTTAACCATATTTTATGTTTTAAATAATGACTGTTAAAGTCATTTAAAGAATGACTGTTTTAAATAATGGCTTACACACACAGCATTGTTTGTTTACCAAACAAAATCTAACAAAGATCCTGTTGCACTACTATACTTGATTTTGATTTTATTGTAAAAAAAAAACAAGTTAAATGAGAATCTGAAATATTTTATGGCATGCTTTAAAAAAAAGGTTATTTAGTGTTCAAATATGTTTTATTTTGAATATTTTTTAAAATCAATTGGTCTTACACTTCATATTTTCAGATTTTTCATAGTATATGTGTTGAAAAAAATACATTGAGTGTGTTAACTAGCGACATTAGGAGTTAAGAAATGCAATCCAAACTTTTTTTTCTTGGTGGGGTAGTTGAAGAGTTATCATGATTCAAATGCTTTTGTAGCTTATTCCCATATACTGTATTTCAATGATGAGTGACCTCTAAAATAATATATAATAGGTGCAATACATTGCTTGATTTTCCAGTCTGCACATTTTTTTGTGTGTTTGTTTTCCTCTTATTTAAATTCAGATGTCAAAAACAAATATGCTCAACAAATATGAGTGAGTGATTTTGTGTTTAGCCCATGCTTATCAGAGAACCCAGTGGCCTCTACCCATCACAGAAACTGAAGAGCACCGGAATCGGTGTCTCTGGGTAATATGCATAATCGCTGAGGTGCCTATTCAGTGGTTTTCAGTCAAGCTTGTTTTTGTTTTTTTGCATGTTTACAGAGTGTTTTGACGGCAACTCTGACCGAAAACTCGCAGATCGCACATGACAAAGGTCAATGCTCTCTAGATTTCTACAAGCAGGAGAGCATGGAGGCCAAGTGTGTTTTTGTATTTTGTCGTATGAGAGCAGCCATGATAGTCACAAACAAATCAAAAACGAATGCCTCTATGATGTGGCACACTGTTTTGTGAGTGTTTGTATTTATGATGTTGGACCATTTACAAGTAGATTTTGCACTCTCAAAAAATGCAGTAGTAGCAACAGTTTTTACACTATTGTAGAGCTGGAATACACTACACAAAAATCTGAGCAGATTTAAAAACACAAGGCATCATATGCTATCCATCTATGATTATTAAATGACTGCTGATCAAGATATTGGCAGAACATGTCAAATATGTTTGATAAATTCCAACTATATTCATATTCTGAAGCTAAGATGTCAAAGTCTGTTCCCATCATACTCTTGCTTTTTTCAGCCTGAGCTCAGAGGGAAAAACATAACTAATTCATGTTTTGAAGAAGTCTAGTTTGTATGAATCATATAATATCGTTCAAATTAAAACAATTATAGTTCACTGGAGCTTGAGCCGATCATACCCAATATTACAAAAAAAAAACATTTAAAAATTTTGAACTGCCGTGAGATCGTGAGAAAATTATCAACTGCTGTGTTGTTGTTGTTGTTGTTGTTGTTGTTGTTATTCTAAAAAAAATCCTCACTGCCTAAATTTGCAGATTCATCCAGGCTGTAAATGTGAAAAAGTCTTCACAAAACATAATAACTACAGTATTCCAGCCGGTCAACCTGTGTACTTCTTCAAGCCCTTCAGCCCTTCATATCAAGAGCACTTTCACAACACTTTCTTAGTCGGATCACTGAAATATACTACTCCCCAGGAACTAGCCTTATAAAATGTGGGCTTAATCTTTTTTAGTGTGCTATCAAGGAACTGAACTGCTCAATTCCCCAAGCAGGGCTTTTGGAGTGCAACAGTGCAATGATTCAGAGTCAACGTGCAGCTGAAGGGGTGTAGGTTAAAAGGAGGTGTCTTATGGCTCGGTCTAAATGGTCCATATGTAAAGCTGTTTGCGATGTTAAGTTGCCCTTTGTGTGGGCGTCTGCAAAGCAAATAAATAACGTCCCATAATTTGCAGCATGGCAACACGTCGCGCTGGGAATGCGCAGGTGAATCATTTGCATTCGAGATGCCCATCCGACGTAGCCGTTAATCTCTTTCATGTGCTCTCGTAAAAGTGCCAGTGTGATGGAGTCAAGGCAAAGCGGCTTATTGGTGGACAGGTTAAATACTAGGACACCCATGACATGTCTGCTTTCCCACATGGGACCTTGAACCGGGCCGTCTTGCAGATTCCCCACGTCATTATTAGGTAGCACATAATTGTGTCACAGGGAAAGCAGTTTGCCCCGTTAGTGGCTTAATTAGTTGTGGCATCTCTGTTTAGAAGTCTGGAATGTGTTGCACTAAATGGGTTGGTTTCACCCGCAACGGATTGAGTTTACTGATTAAATTAACCCCATGCGTTAAACAAGTGGGTCTGCTATTCATTATGATGGTCGTGTGTCAGTGGTCCGATCATTTCACAGAGATTGTTATTGGTAAACAATGATTTCTATTCAAATAATTCCTCTTTTGTGTCTTGACAATTTTTTTTTGATGCGTCCTCTGCCATTGTTTAGCTCTAAATGCTTCTCTTGTGACATTTTCCTTGTTGCCTAACAGAAATATTGATGGGATGATTATTTGGGATAATTTATATGGATCCTCCAAGAAGATGAGGGGTTGTATTCTGTTATCAAGTCACATTTTCTGTATCATTGGACAATTATCCTTCATTGAAAAATCTGCCTCTGCACTTTTGCCTTGTAGCCTAATATTTTTGGTCCTTTTCCTCCAGGGAGAATCAGTATTAGATTCAATATAAACACTCATAATGGGCGTAGCAGAGGATAGAGACTGCTAGGTGTGATTGTTCTGCCTGCAATCTCCAGCATAATACTGGTGTGCGAGACCTCTCACACACTGACAGCCTGAGAAGCCTCATGGAAATATTTCTTTTGAAGATAAATTACGGCACAGGTCAAACGCCTCCAGAATATCTCGCATCTGAACCCTGCTCTTCACCAACTCATGCTTCTTTTATTCTCTCAAAGATACTGGAAAATGTAGCGTACTGAGTCTTTTTTTTAAAGTGCGGCAGTATTGTTTTACATTTAAATATAATGGATTTTATAAAACTGTTGTGGGAAGAAGCAAAATCATATTGAACTAACTAAAATGGGTTGGTGAGTTGATTAAAAGCTAATAATTAACTTGTTTTTAAAACAATTACTGAAAGAAAATTAGCAATTTTTCATGTCATGTTAGCACTGTAGCGCTTTGAACTGGTAAATGTGTTGTTCATTTATTGAAATTACACATGGGCTGGTATCTGTTTCTGATGGTATGATAACCATGGATAAAAATACCACGGTATCACAGTATTGTGATTACTTCTCTAAAATAAGTTCTTTTTAAATGTCTGGGTAAAATATCTTCGTTTGTTTTAAAAACAGAGATTTCTTTACAACACATTAGAAAAACCCTACATACAGTATACCTTGGGAACAGTATGACAGAACATTTTAGCGGTATTAAA
>NC_079439.1:43195396-43342896 GCF_903798145.1 Danio aesculapii | reverse complement strand
GCAGGTAAACACCTGTAAAAAATGCTAATGGAAAGAACGGGAATGCAGAATATGATAATTTATTATTATTATTATTATTATTATTATTATATTTTAAGTGTAAGCAGATGTAAAGTAGTTTAACAGTAAAATATTTATCTGAATTCAATGTTATCTGTTTACAACAAAAAATACAAAAAATATTTTTGTTGATCAGTGTTACAAATTAGTTTAGCTGCATTAATTGCCATAATCTTATGTTTGCATGTAATTATTTTAGGTACATTATTTTTTTCAATATGCACTGTTGGAGTAGAAGTTCGTTTGATGGCAGCTGCATAGAAAGCTAATTAATGTAAGAGATGAATGGGTAATGTTTAGTTATGGTTTAGAAAACCCCTCCATGAACACTGTGAACAGAAAAGCTTTCAGGCCAAGTGTGATGCAAAGCGCAAACCTTGCACCCACAAGTCCCCTTATCTGTATGTCAATGTCTTTTTACGCCATCATACTCCCAAGGAGGCTGTTTTGATGGCTTCTGCCCCTGGAAAAGAATGAAGAGTCGGCCCATGGGGCTGCTGTGAAGAGACCCAGGCTTTTCTGGGCCTGAGAAGCTGGAGTGTGCTCTTTTCAGCCCTGCGCATGATTCCCCCGTGGATCGCTGAGGCTCAACTCACAGGACGCCGTAGCTCTTAGCATTCTTTTTTCACACGTGCTATGCTGACAAGTAACACTTGGAGTGTCCTCTTCATCGACACTTTCCAAAGAGGATCAGGCCTAACCAGCACCTCTCTCTCTAGATCTGCTGACAGACTCTGAAAGTCTCCAGAAGAGTCTGTTCTTAAAAATGCCAGCTTTCCTCAGACATTCTGACCAGTCAAGTTCTTAAAGGAAAAGTTTAAGCAGATAAATAAAAATTTTATTCATCATGATGTCATTCCGAATCTTTAAGACTTTTTGTGAAGCATAAAAGATGTTATGAGAAATATCTCTCTTTTTTTTTTGTACAATAGTTACACCGGTCACAATCGTAAGTTAATGCAGGTATGGAATGAATTGAGGGAGAGTTAAAGATGACAGGTATTTTTTTTTTTTTGTGGAGTATCTATTTAAAGGGATAGCTCACCCAAATAAAATACTGTCATCATTTATTCACTCTTTACTTGTTTCTTTCTTCTGTTAAACATAAAGGACGATATTTTGAAAGAAGCTGGAAACTTATTTGTTTTTCATACTATGTAAAGAGTTTTAGAGGGGGGGGGGGGGGTTATGGGACTTTAATCACAAATGCAATTGATGTGAAAAGCACAAACAATGGTGCAGTTGATTATCTGTTAACCTGCCTGTTGTTTTAAGTCTTAAGAATTTGTATTAATATATGTTATTGTCTCCTGAAACTATTCTAGGAATTGTAATAATTGTCATGTTTAACAACCTCCTTGCTCAGCACTAGAGTAAGAGATTTTTAAGACAAAGTTGCTACTGGATTTCACACATGAAAACATTGTTGATATAATGTAGTTAAAGAGATAGTTCACCCAAAAATGTGATCACTTTACTTTGTTTTCATTATGAGTAGCAAAAAAGGGCTGCTGTCAATCAATGCCAGTAAAGTTCAGTGTTCATTTTACTTCAGTGCACTTCAGTATGTTTCTTTGTGTGCTGCCAAAAGAAAGAAAAGTTTAGAATAAAATGAAAGCGAGTAAATCTCTTCCTTTTTCTTGCTTCTCTTAATTATTACAAATACAGTTGAAGTCAAATTGATTAGCCCTCCTGTGAAAATGTCTTCTGTGTTTCCAAATATTTCCCAAGTGCTGTTTAACGTAGAGAAGATTATTTTGCAACATATTTTAAACAAAATAGTTTTGATAACCAATTTCTAATAACTGATTTATTTTGTCTTTTCCATGATGACAATACATACTATTTTACTAGTTATTTTGCAAGATACAAAGCTTAAATAAGATAGTATTCAGCATAAAGTGCAATTTAAAGGCTTAAATATGCAAGTTAGGCTAATTAGGCATGTCATTGAACAACAGTGGTTTGTCCTGTAGCCAATCGCTAATTGGGGCTTATGATATTGACCTAAAAATAAATAAATAAATTACATTTATTCCAGTCAAACTCAAAGAAACAAGACTTTATCCAGAAGAAATACTCCCATTCTCTATTAAATGTCACTTGGGAAATATTTGAAGTACAATAAAATTTTCCTAGGAGGGCTAATAGTTCTACCTTCGACTGTAAGTCTGATTGTTCTAATATATAGTAATATTCTTATAAAATGACAGATGCAGAGTAAAGTTTCGTCAACCATCTGCCTTTGGTTGCCACCGCTGAACAGTTGTGGGTTGAGCTCACCAGTCTCCCTGGTGTTGTGACTCTGTGGTCAGGCTTTGGACCTTGGGGAGGGATTGCTTGCCCGGTTCACAATGCAATCGGGTCTCATCCAGGAGACTGTGATTGTTCCATGGAGCCTCCTCCAGGTACAGTGCTGCTTTTGTTCCAGCAAGTCACAAGCTGAATGCAGTCCGGGAGGCTCGACCAGCTTTGGGAACCATTCTATCAGGAGGCTTTGTGCTACCCAACGGCCTTCTTCTCACTGTAGAGGACTAGAGAAAAGGGCTGACATTTTAAACAGGGGATCCCTACTTCACAGAACTTCCATGCTATTCAATGTGTTGCTCAACAAATGACCTAAACAGTCAAGCATCACAAATTTGGGTGTATTTTTTCCCTATTTTCTTTCACGCTCGCATGTGTTGTTTTTCAATCATGGTGAAATTGACAGCTCTTCTGACTCACCAACTTGTGATTCAATGAATCCCAATGTGCAATGAGCCACAGTTCCAGCTGAATGGAGCTGGCTGTCATAGGTGTTGGGCTGTGAAAGTCGGCTACTGTTTTATCGATAACAACAGACCGCACATTCTCCCAAAATAACATTAGAAATTGATCACAAAACGTTTGTTTTCCTGGAATTTCTTCGTATAATGTTACCCTGCTATTACGAAATAATGTCTTATTTTTAGGCCATTTTTATTAAATGTACTTTTTAAAAATATCTCTTAAAAGGTAACTCAACATTGTTTTTTATTGAATTTTGTCACTAAAACTGGCAATAAAATCAAAACTTACTTGCATAACATGCCAAAACAACTTTTTTATACTCATTGACAAATGAGTAAAGTTGTGCATTTTAGTATTCCAATATCATCTCATGACTGGTGCATTAAGTCTTAAATATTTATTATATTAAATACTTTTGATTCAAACTGAGACTTTTTTTCCCAAAGCATACCTTAACTACTTTTGTTGAGTGGTGCTATACTGTATTAAGAAATTAATATAGACATTTACAAACAAGAAAGCTTTGCTGTTTTGTCATCTCATGACTACCACATTTAGTCTTTGATATTTCCTGTTGACATTTGTAATGTTTTTTTTCTTCTAAAGCATACCAAAAAACAAATTGAATTTTATGAAAATATATTTAATCAGATGCAAATAGAAAATGCAACCTTAGGTGATAAACCCAGTCTTTTAGCCTACTTTTAGTCATTTCTTTGCTACAGTATAGAATAAACATATATTTGTATTGCAAAGGTAATTTGTAGCATAGAATAAATAAGCATGTCAAGCATCTGAATCATCTCAATTTGCAGCATCTGTTTAGCCAGAAGGAAGCTCAGTGAATAATGCCCAGAGTCGCCGGCCATGTAAAGAGGCATTGTCAAGGTCACTGTACCAGCAACTAACATGATTTCCTCAAAGTCAGGACAGCTCTGTTTTCATGTTTAATTCTGTTTGTACTTTAGCAAGCTGGCTGCAGAATAATATGCGTATAACACGGTGATGTCTTAGTCAAAGTAATTCTCAGTGATGAAACACACCATCTTCTGAGGTTCATAGACGAATTCTTGATTTTATTTATTTGTTTATTTTCTCTGTCAGTCAATAATTCCTTAACATATAAATATGTGTAATAAATTAATAGTATATAAATATGCCAACTATGATTTTAGTGTGAGCTGTCTCTTTAAGGGTGCGTTGGCCTGCTGTGCTGTTAACCAGATTATATGATCATACAAGAACTGATTTGTTTTCTCTTGCCTCATTTCCTTCAGTCTGTGTGACAGACCACAAACTGCCATGCGATAAACAAATAAACTACACGGCGGTCAGATTTAAGAAAGTCCCACGTGTCCGACCGTTTACTTACAGAACACGTCAAATTTTTATTGATCAAGTTTTCCTGAAGATAACTCTACATATGGCGTTGTTCTTACATCAGTCTTTGATCAAACGACAGGACACGTCAATTTATGATAGATCATTCGGAGTCGACAATATTCTTTTCCTCCTTTTTTACTTCAGCAAGTAAAAGTACACAAAAGTGGCATGTCTTTCGACAATAAATAATAAAATATTTTGTAATACAGGAACGAAACGAAACCTCCAGAACTAGTCAGTCATATTAACTTAAATTAAACCTATACACATCTTTGGGAAAGAAAAAAAACTTCTTGGACGGACACGAACACATGAAATTCCCACACAGCTTGTGGCAAAATAGAGGTATACCTTGTTGCAATGCCTTAGTACTTGGGCTTCAAAAGAGACCATATAACAAAACTGTAATCGCAGTAGACCTCGGCTGCCATACCCTTACTTGTGAGCAAGTAGTCCGTCTCGATCTTTTATAGAAACAGAATAAACAGTCATGGTTTCATTATAGGCTACTCACGTTGCGCACAGAAGTAGACTATATATGAATGAATATATTAGACTAAGTTCTCTTGTGTCTTATATCCGCAGAGGTCCATTGATTTGTCATAAAAGTGGGAAAAGTGTGGAGGGGTATTTGGCAAAAGTGTAGCCGACCAGGTCCACTCGGCCGCGGAGCACTGCAATGATCATGTCAGGTTCGGTATGTCAATATGTGCGCCGGCTGGGTCCACTTTCGCTGGAGTCTGCAACTTTAAATGGTCTTTTCGCAACACTCGTTGGACTTGCCCGGTCAGAGTGTGTTTAAATCCCACGATTGTCATCACAGTGTATAAATACAACCAAAGGTTGTTTCGATATAGAGGCCTCGTGCAGTCGGAGGATGGGCTTTTATTCAGAAGCGGCCCTAAATGAAATAGGGATGGAAGAAACTTCACGAGCCTCTCTCTGAGATTGGTTTCCGGACACGTCCTTTCGCAAACTTCAGGTGCAGGAGATAATCCACTTGCCTAGGCCTCTATAGGACTCGCTACCATGCTGTTTGGTGTATCTGGCAGTTGCGAGGACATTGACGCGACCTCGCTTCCCGTGGAGTTTGAGCCTGGACCACCTTCAGAAAAATTCACCTAAAACAACAAAATGTAGGTTGTTATTATTTTTGTTTGGAATATTTGTTATTCATTCTTTGCATTTTATTAAAAGCATTAGCGGTGGTTTAAAACGGCTACTGGAATTATGTCTTTACGCACGGGTTTGCGCACTCACCAGTTGTTGGAAAGCAGGCTGGTCGATGTCACTCTGCAGTGCGAAGTCACTCAGGACTTTCCAAGGCGGTTGGTAACTCTGCACCTCCACTTGGTTTGCCTGCAAACCACCGTCGTGTCTCTCTGGACTGGTCGCCACCATTGGAGTACCTGTCATCCCCTGGATGTTCTGCAAATGACCGCGAATGAGTTATATTCAGCCATAAATAGATTTCAGGCGACGTGTTACAAAAACGTATCATGTGAAGTCTAAGAATCTAAAGAGTTTGATGTTTTATATTAAACAAAAAATGCCACATATGGTATGATTTCTTTGTAAAACTTATTAATGTACATACAAACTTTTTATTTTAGAAAATGGAGATGCTTTAAGTTATTTTGCTAGACTTTTTTGTAATAGCATTGCAAAAGGAACATCTGTGACTGGACTACAGAAATTAAAGATCTAAAGTGTTTATTAGTTTTGGTTTATGGAATAAAGCGTCACCAGTCTTACCGTTTTGTCGTTGGGTTGCTGCTGCTGAAGTTGCTTCATCAGTATGCTCCTCTTTTTATCCTTGCAGCGCTTGTTTTGAAACCAAACCCTGATGACTCTCGGACTGAGACCCGTCATCTCAACGAGCTGCTCTTTCATGAGGGCGTCGGGTCGAGGGTTGGCATTGTAACAAGTCCTCAAGGTATGGAGCTGTTTTTCGTTGAGGACTGTCCGGACGCGGGTTGTTTTCTCAGGTTGCTTGTGCACATGAGGTCGAAGCGCAGGCTGACGTGCCGAAATGGGCTCTGCTGCATAAAATTACGAAACAAACAAAAAGAAATAACTATTAAATGCAAAGAGCTCTTGTATGATGTTTTACATTTGTAACAAAATTTTACACATGTGTTAAGCGATCTGTCAATTATTTTAACTCAACTGTCCCCGAGGCCCATCCACGGTGGATTTACTTATGTGAAATAATAGGCGAATAATAATGTAACCCATAGCCTTTAACAACAATAATAATAGATTTAAAAATAATCACTAATGAAAACGGAGTACTATTATTTTCAACATATATTTTATGATCTGTTTAAGAGGCCGGTATCAAGAGGAAATCACTCCATACGCGTACAATATATTCTTTATCAATTATTTCTATATAGAAATTTGCTCCTTCACTAATGCAGTATTTTTTCTGTATGTATTATGACTAAGAGAGCTTCCTTTTAATAAGCTTGAAACGCAGCCATGGTCGCAATCCCTTTTCTGGCAATTATATGTTCCTTCTGTATGCAGTAAATTCTGAAAGGCGCGTATGACCCAGATAGGTTTACGACACTTAATTAAACCAATCTGTGCATACCTCTGAATTTTAAATATTCAGGTGCGCGCGGTGTGCTGCCCATGACATTGTTTTAAAGCTGCGGGTTATTAATAAACCTACATTAACAGCGGATTTTGTAGTGGTTTGCTCGAAATAAGCTTATTATTTTATGAGAAATTAACCAAATACGGGGCATTATTGCAGTAAATGAAATAAAGCAGTAGTAGCACTGCGGGTATTTATTTATTTTTAATGTTAAAAACTCGATGCTTTTTTTACTTAGACGGTCTTTAAATGCGGAATATTACTCATAGTTGCCTCTGATTTGTTATAGCAGAATAATTTTAAACGCATATTTTGAAAAAGGAAAAAAGTCAAATGCTCGTCCATATGTAATTACACAAACACATAATATCGTGCTATTATTTTTCTATAGCATATCACCATTTAAGATTGAATTGCATTTTCTTTGTATTTATTTGTGAATGGATCTCCTTTATTTCTCAAGTACATGCACAAGTTGACATTGTCGCGTGGTTGGCCTCTAATCAACAGAGAATAGCCTATCTATTTCATGCATGAATAGCTGAATTTAATAACAGACAAACAAGAAAAATAAAGCGAGTATACTATCAAATCACCACACGCTTGTGGTTTAGCTTGTTAATAACATCATTCACGGATGGTTATGAGCCAGCATTTATTCATCATAAGTCTCAATCTCGAAATGCAGCAATATAATGTCATCATAAACATTTGTGATTATCTTAAAACACGCTAAAAATACCAAATCTTCAGAGGAGTGGCTCTATAGAAATTCCTTCCCAAGACAAATAATCCCCGAGTCCTCGAGCAAACAATGCTTTGTTAGTTGTAGTAGAATGCAATGCCTACCTGCCATTTGTAAAGGTCTCGCCGGATGTAATGGGCTTAATGGGTCACCAGCGCCCATTGTTGCCCGCTCCACCACGTCATGGTCGGCCCTGCAGAAGAGCCCGTCTTCCCGCAGAGCGAACTCATCTCCTGGGATGAGCTGCCGACTACACGCCACACATCTAAAACACTCAATATGATAAACCTTCGAGCGTGCTCTCATCACAAAGTCATTCTTGCTGAAACCGATGTTGCATTTAGCACATTTGATCCCGTATAACCTATAGGAGAAAAGAACGATACATTATTGTGTGTGTGTGTGTGTGTGTGTGTGTGTGTGTGTGCGTGCGTGTGTGTGTGTGTGTGTGTGTGTGTGTGTGTGTGTGTTTTATATAAATAAAAATAATAGCATCATTAAAAATGGTCGATTTGACAACAATTGCAATAAAATGTGTATGGTAACCGAAATGCACATAATTGTAATATAAACAACAAATGTAAATGTTTTTAAAATAGGCTAAATATATATAGACAAATACTTTATAATTAATTTCGTTATTTAGTCTCTTAATGATTTAGCAAATACCAAAATTCATTTTCATAATAATAATTTTAACAATAATAATAATAATAGTAGTAGTAGTAATAATAATGATAATAATAATTACATTTGTCTTTAGAGTATTGTGCATTTTTATCAACATTGTTGTTTATGCTTTACATAACAGTGGCTTCTTAAATTCCGTACTGTCAAAAATCATATAATATTTCACAGATAAATGCTGTAATGCCACAGTCTTGACATGAACAAAGCTCCACAATAATTTTAGAGTAATTGCGCTGCAGGCTCATTTAAGACAAGAGATTAGCATATAGGTGCTGTCCAGTACTACAAAAAAAATTAATGACAGCATGCTGCCGTAATGCAGCAATTAATAACAAGAGGTTACTGTCATTCAGTCATCCACACTCGAAAACTAAAACGTGACCTAATTGATGCGTTACCTGATGTAGTCCCGTTTACAGTAAGTTTTCCCGTCTCGCACAAAACATGTACAGGACTCGTCCAGATACTGGTTACATTCTGCACATTTCAAACACGCCGCGTGCCACTCCAGATCTGGCGACACGCGCAGAATATACTGGTCATGGATTTGATTCCCACAGCCGACACACAACGAGATTAGACGCTTTTCTGAATGAATGAGAGAAAAAGAAAGCATAGGAAAGTTGTGTTAATATTTTTTACGTAATTATCAGACAACCTAAAAGTGTTATTTGTAAAAGTGTAAAACTGCCCTATTTTGATCAGTGTTAAATCATTAATCTGTGTGTAAAATTCAAGACAATGTGACATTGTGATGATAACGGTGTTTATAAAAATTAATGAAGAAAAGCATGTCACATCAGAACCAAGATAAGCATTATAATTACTATTGTTGTTATTAATAGGCTATTAATAATAATAGTAATAATTATAATGAATAATAGTAGTAATAATAATAAATGATCAAATATTAAATGTTAATTTTTTCTTTTAAGTCCTAGTAGTGATTTAAACTTGTGTATTGGTCCTAACAGCGGCTTGTCACAGTCGGTTCAGAACTTTTAAACTTTTGCACAACGCGAAACAAACTCCTAAAATTACACAAAATGATCGACATAAAGACATGCTTCATTAAAAATTCGCCGATTTTAATGTCAAGTGTCAACAGACACGAATATAAACATTAAAGCTTAACTTACTTTTCGGTGGATCCCCCATGTCTCCCATGTCAAGAAAGTAAGGCGGTGTTAGGTCCACTTTTAAAACCGGACAGAAGGCCCTTAGTGCCCGTGTTTTGATCTGTGAAGGTGGGAAAGTGGCCGAGGGTTCGAGGTGTTGCAGGACTTCCCGAAATCGAGATGCTTGCGATTAGAGTTAGGGGTGTGTGTTGAGCTCCTGTGCTTGGTCACCGTATTGATGGGCCACTCTTGTCCCTATCCCTCTCTCCCTCTCTGAAACTCCGCCGGCTTCAGCTCTTCTCTCTCTCTCTATTGGTCTGACGTAGGACACTCATACGTCACCTTTATGAGAAGCTGATTGGTTATGGAAAGACGACCAGCTGTTCGGTGCCCAGGCCGATGGGTTCTTGCATTTGCCTTTCGTATTTCATTCATACGTTTTTAGATCCGAAAGATGTTAAAATTAATAATAACTACAACAACAATAATAATAATAATAATAATAATAATAATAATAATAATAATAAACAAATAATAATAAAAACATTAACTTTAGAATAACGTTAGTTATTTATCTGTTTAGCTGTTTATTTAGCTTATTTAACTAGACCATTGGCTACTTTTATATTAGGCTATATAAAATTAATTAGTCTCTATTTTGAGCAGGAAATATGATATTTAAAGCAGGTGTTCTATTCATGAAAACATAATTTAAAAACTGGAAAAATAACAATTATAGAAAATTACAATTACAAAATATATTTTGTAAACATGCAACATTAAAATTTAAATGGATAATAAACTAAAACTGAAAATTAATGTAGAATAATTTAGATCAATTCGTGTTCATAAATCTGTTTTCTTTATGAATTCATAAAAGTAAATTAATCTGTCTTTGGTCTGATGGACAATCTCTCTCGACCAGTGTACAGATTTTCTGAGGGAAAGGCGCAAATCCGTATTTGGGCTGTTGCACACTGGGGTGCATAACACGATTGAAATCGATGGCACATTTCAGGCTTGTCGCTATTCAAACTAAAACGCAATTACAGCACATAATTGCAGATAATGACCGTTTTAAACTGCGCGAGGCACGTGGTAATATAATCTCAATGTAAGAGAAGGATTGGTTGAACAAACAGGCAGAATATACTACCGAGCTGCCAAATCACCTGCGCCTTTTACAGCGGCAAGAGGAAAAATAATTATTTGATCAATGACTTAAACTATGAGCTGTCACACAGCCCAAAATAGTATTGCATTTCAACACTCTCTTGGTTTGTTTTTATAAACACAACTTGATTTTTATAGATGATTTTCAAATTGACCAAAAAAAAAAAAAGAAAAGAAAAATTAGACCTACATAACGAATCTGAAAGTCTCCACTCACAGTGATGGACAAAACAAAACAGTGGCCGAGATATGACAGCCGGGTTGCAGGCAGCCGAGCATGGCTATAACAGACACAAACACGCCCTCTTGTGTTAGAAATATGACCCAAAGCAGAATCACCAAACAAAGACATATGCAAACATGGGCGAGGGCTTGCATTAATTCCTTATTCTGCTCGACAAACACATCAAGTTGTTTGTGGTCATTGAGTATTTGGGAATTAAAAACCCATTTGAAATAAACAGTTGAAAAGATGTAAAGCTTTGTTTCTGCTACAGCTGTTTAAGTGCATCATGTTTCTGCCTTAGATTTGTAAGATCAAAGTATGGCTCCGTTGCTGCTGTTTGGGGAACACCATTTGCTCAGTTGTATTTGAAATCTTTTTAAACCGTCAAACATGTCATGGTTCACTAAATTTGAGCAAATTCCATGCAACACTTTTGTGATGGATACTTGAAAGTTTTTGTAGATTCATTTGTATTGGTGTACAATATGTCCCCATATAATTTATCAAATCCATATATCCAATTGTTTTGATATCCAGCAGAATATACTCATGAAGAATGACTCTATTTGCATTGTGCTTTTGTGTATTTGATTAAACATGGTGCATCAAAATGGATTATGTAACAAAAGGAAAAATGTAAATTGTGAATTTGTGTTTCTTCAACAATATTCTTCGGTCTTAGTAAGGAAACAAACGGTTCAGGTAAGCAAGAATTGTAACATTTTTCAACAAATTGCAGTTGACCGATTTTGCTAAAGTAAAATAATGAACTTTTATGCCATATTCCATCACCACATTTGCCAGTATAAATTATGAATTGACCATGGAAAAAACACTCTCTCTCTCTCTCTCTCTCTCTCTCTCTCTCTCTCTCTCTCTCTCTCTCTCTCTCTCTCTCTCTCTCTCTCTCTCTCTCTCTCTCTCTCTCTCTCTCTCTCCCTCTCCCTCCCTCCCCCTCTCTCTGTGTCACTCTCACAGTCATACACAGGCACACACAGAATATATATATATATATATATATATATATATATATATATATATATATATATATATATATATATATATATATATATATATATATATATATTACACACATATATGAATGCATACATAAGCACACACACACACACACACACACATATATATACACACATGCATGAATGCATACATAAGCACACATATATATATATATATATATATATATATATATATATATATATATATATATTACACACATATATGAATGCATACATAAGCACACACACACACACACACACATATATATACACACATGCATGAATGCATACATAAGCACACATATACATATATATATATATATATATATATATATATATATATATATATATATATATATATATATATATATATATATATATATATATATATATATATATATATATATATATATATATATATATATGTATGTACATACACATATACACATACACATATAACACATATACACATACATGAATGCACACACACATATATATATATGTATATATGTACTGTATATATACGTGTGTGTGTGTGTGTATGTATATGTGTGTTTATGTATATATATACGCCATCATGGCACAGGTTAAATTAGTTGTTTGAAATTAGTTAATACAACTATTATGTTTAAAAAAATGTGTTAAACGGAGAAATATTTTAAAAACAAATTATATATATATATATTATTTGTTTTTAAAATATTTCTCCGTTTAACACATTTTTAAACATAATAGTTGTATTAACTAATTTCAAACAACTAATTTAACCTGTGCCATGATGACATTACATTATTTGTTTAGATTATTTTACTAGTCATTTTCTTAAAGGGGCTAATATTTTTGACCTTTCTTGTAAGTGATCTGACACACATACATACATACATACATGAATGTGTATATATATATATATATATATATATATATATATATATTTATTTATACTGTAAATAAATATGATTTATATGATTTCTGTGCAGATTTTGTATATTGTCAGCAGATAAAACATCTGCAGATATTTACGGAATGATTACAGAGTATAGTACCTATAAGTCAACACATTAAATTTTTTAAAGTTTTTTTTTTGTAAACTTTTTTTTAAGTTTTAGTTTAAGTCATAACTCATGTTTTAAAGTTTAATGTATATAGGAAACAATATACTGTGTTGTTTCAGTGGTTTTCCTGTCTGCAATGCTTTACCAAAAAGTCATAATAGTTCAAACGCATAAACACAAATAATCTTATCCCAGACTAATTATATAATGTTCATTCTTATTACGTTAAAACAAGTTATCATATGAATTGCTGAGAACTTATATAATGCCTCAGATCATAACATTACTTGTGCAAATTGCTTTAAAGTCATACATCAATCTCAGAACAACGATTATTTGCTGTGAGGCTTAAAACAGTCATGTTATTCTTTGTCATATTCTTTATGAGACTACCTGCCATTCTTACAGTATGATAATCACTGAACAACAGCTCAGGAGGGAGTCACACAAGACATTTGTGGATTTTATATTCACAGAATAACACAACTATACTTTATCCTAACAGCAAATATTGTTCTGATCCGCAAATCACGTTTGGCTCCTGGTTATAAACAATAAAGCCTTTATTCTAACGGATTTCTTTTGAAGTTTATGAACTGTATAAATTAGGATAATGTTAGAGCTGTGGCTTAAAGATAATCATTCAGGCTTTCTCGTTGAAAATAAGTATGACACCCATTCTGACCTCTCATTAACCTCCGTTTCATTGATCACCTTCATCAGCTTGGCTGAATTTGGAAAAAGCTTCTGAGAGGTAATGGAGGATAGAGCACAACCTGAAGGATGTCTGCTATTGACAGAGTGCGGTTTATGTAATGTCATTCAGTTCAATAGCGTGCATTAGTTCTCTTGGTAAGGAGAAAAAGGGGCAAATCTGTTTTGTGAGATGTTTGCTTTTGTACAACCTCTCGGCCTCAAAGACTGAAGACCTTGAATCTGTGCATTCAGTGCGAAATGTACCTACATATACATGTCTATATGTGTGGCACGACTACCAGTTCTAGACTCCTTTAATGAATTGTTTATATGGTAGCAGGGTTTTGTTCTCAAGAGCACAGCGGCGTGTGCTCTCTCAGCCATTTTGAGAAGTACAAGTCTCAATGTGCTTGTAAATTTAGCATGTTAGATTCCATGCCGAAGTCTCCTTCAAGCACAGTAGCCGCTTCTTACAGCTCAGCAGGAGTCCATTCGAGATGAATGGCACGAGCAGCGTTTCAGCTACTTTGCGTGTGTCTGTGCCAGCGCGTGCATGTGTGTGTGTATGTGCATGTGTCATCATTTCTTTAGACCTAATGCTTTCTTTTCGAGCTGAGATCTCTTTACACTAAGCAACTGTGTTTGTGGAATAGCGTGTGTGTGTGTGTGCGCACGTGTGCACGTGTGTGTCCATCCTAGATTTTCTCCGCCTTTTAAAGTGACTCGTTATGATTACAGTTTAGCATGTTCTGAGGAACGGTGATAAAAACACACACATTTTAGCAGGGAAATCAGTGAGCTTTAAAAAGAGGCTTCTGCCTTCTCAAAATGACAGAGACATCAATGATTTTGTCATTGTTAGGTGCTGTATCCATTGTCTACGGATCACATTTTTTTCCATTTATGGAGATTTTTCAGAAGAACACTATGAAGGCAGCTGCTGGATTATATATCTTTATTTTAGAAATGTATTGCTTTGCATTGGAACGTTTGTGTTTTGATTATTAAAGTGATTACAATGCTAAATGTGAATACAAAAAGGTGTAACAAACCCACTAGGAAAGAATGATCAGCATCAGACTAACTAAAATATTCATTTTTAAGGATCTTTTTGTATTTTTCCTTGAAATAGGTGAGTTTATGTTTTGCACTTCCATCTCTTTTGCACATATCTATAGTCATTAAAAGTTGTTCTTGATATAATATGTCATTTTAGGCTTCTGCTTTTGCTTATTTGTTTCTTGACTTCCATGCATCACTGCAGAAAACTGATAGACCATTGCTTTTCTAATTAACCTCCTCAGTCAGATGAGACATATGGCTATCAGATTGTTCAGGATCTTTGGCTGATACTAATCAGTTCACTTTAATTAACTCAAACAGCTACAGGCTGGAGTGTGTCACTGGTTTGTTTGTAATATTTTGTGTGCTTTCATTCTTAAACATAATGGTTATATGTTGCTATCTGTGGCTCTAAAGAACATGCAAAAAAACTTTACAGAAAAAAATGCACAAACATTTGCGTATTGTCAAAGCAGCTTTTTAGATTATTAACATCTTCTTTACTATATTAAAAATGAAAGGTTTTTGAAGTAATACCAAAAAAACTATTTTTTGGATCCCAAAAGATACTTTAGCAGTTCTTAAAATATTTTTTCCACTCTTAAACATAAAGGTCGCTAAAAGATATTTTCACACCAGTGCCATAGAAGAACCATATTGAGAATGCAATTCTTAAAGGCCCTTTATCTTAGTGTGAAGAACATTTTAAAAATGTAAAGAACCTTTCTACTGCAATGTGAATTTGTGAAATTATGTGATTTCATGAATGTTAAATGTTCTTTATGGAGCATTCAATGACAACAAAGAACTTAAATAAGAGTGTTTTATGTGAGTAACATTTTTAAAATGGAGAGATCACTTGTATTATGCTTTAAATAATAATTTAGGTTTAACATACCTTTTTTGGAATAGAAAAAGTGTATCAATGGATTTCTAAAATGGAAAAATTAAAATTCACAACAATACAAGAACAATCTGTAATTATTCAAAGAACCTTTTAAAATATATATTTTTGTTAGTGTAAGAATTGTTTTAATAATCTAACGAACCATTTTATATTACATATGATGTTTAGTGCAATGAAAAGTTTCAATGGATGTTAATGAAATCATCAATTTAAATAAAGACTCTTATGTTATTAGTGATGTAAACATTGGAATTATCATTGACTTTGTTTTTAAGGGTGTAAAAAAAAAAAAAAAAAAAAAAACGTAATTGTTTAGGTTACCCAAATTTGTTGTTGTACGGCAAAAGTTCCTGTTAAAACTAGATATTTTTTAATCTTGTAAATATGTCAGAAGCTCAAAATCCAGCACTTTGTGGACATCACTAATATTTGTACTCATCTCAGAATAGCTTATATTGTTGCTTTCAGCTGTAATACACTGGCTGTCAGCCATATTTATGTCTGAGCCAGAATGAAATGAAAGCAGTTTCACTCACTGCCCACACTGAAGACCTTGGCCTTAGGTAATTTTTATTTGCAAATCAAGATGAAAATGTTTTAAAGAATGTAATCATGATCAGGCAATCTCCTTATAGGCAGATTTAGTATTTTATTGGCAATAACAAATAGGTATCATTAACATAAGTGCTATTGCTGCAAACCTCTCAGATTTGAATACGGTGTCAGTGATACTTCTCAAGGACTTGATCTGCTCCTCTTTTGCAGAAGACATCTCTAGAAGGCCTTATCCAGGTCTTTCATTTACATTTAATCTTGCCTGATTTTTCGATAGCTGTCAGAATGAATGCCACCCGTCATGAGTCTGTCCATTCCCGTGTCATCATTGAGACGCCAGAGGGGTGAAGATCTCATCTGGGTCACTGTGGTCATACAGACCATATGGTTGCCTCAGTCATGGCCTACCTGAAGCAGCAATGCTAATCACTGAAGACAAGTGCCACTTGACACCAGAGTGACAGATGGTGTTCCTGGGTCTGTGTACAGGACTACTGCCTAAACTCGGCACCAGCACCACAAACCTTTTTCGCCTGGGCTTCGGTCGGACTGAGATGCACAATGAAGGTGATGATGTGTCAGGGACCATTATATGTGATGCTTCCCACCTCCTCTTGTTTTGTCCCTCGGGTGGATTTTTGCCCACGGCTATGGCTGACGGCAAGTTTCAACACTCTTGAGACATTTCATACTTAACAGCAAGGCTGATCACTAATAACAGCTCAGATGGGGAGTGTAATTTGGGCATTGTAGATTAATGTCACTAGTGCTTCATAAATCTAAGGCTGAAAAATTAGATAAAGTTATTAATATGCTCTTCTTTGGTTAAGTAGGTTTGGATTTAATATTGACCCCTATGGGTGTGGATGCACTGTAGCAAATAATGTACTTTGTGTAACTGTATAATAGTTTTTATAGTAGTATTAGTATAACATTTTAGAGTAAAAAGACTGATTATGAAATGCCAACATTGCTTGATATTAACATGAGCACACATCCAATTAGTTAATTCAAAACATGATTCAAAAATACACAAATCCAATTCGTAAATTCAAAACACGATTAAAAAATATATAAATCCAATTCGTAAATTCCAAACACAGTTAGGAAATACACAAATCCAATTTGTTCATTCAAAACACGATTCGAAAATACACATCCAATTCGTAAATTTAAAACATAATTCATAAACCCACAAATCCAATCCAAAAATTCAAAACACGATTCAAAAATATACAAATCCAATTAGTAAATTAAAAACACGATTCATAAACACACAAATCCAATTCGTAAATTTAAAACACAATTAGGAAATAAACATCCAATCCATTCATTCAAAACACGATTCGAAAATACACAAATCCAATTCGTAAATTCAAAACGCGATTCATAACCCACAAATCTAATTCGTAAATTCAAAACACAGTTCATAAACACACAAAACCAATTCGTAAATTAAAAACACAATTAGGAAATAAACATCCAATTCGTTCATTCAAAACACGCTTCGAAAATACACAAATCCAATTCGTAAATTCAAAACGCGATTCATAACCCACAAATCTAATTCGTAAATTCAAAACACAATTCATAAACACACAAAACCAATTCGTAAATTAAAAACACAATTAGGAAATAAACATCCAATTCGTTCATTCAAAACACGATTCGAAAATACACAAATCCAATTCGTAAATTCAAAACGCGATTCATAACCCACAAATCTAATTCGTAAATTCAAAACACAATTCATAAACACACAAAACCAATTCGTAAATTAAAAACACAATTAGGAAATAAATAAATCCAATTCGTTCATTCAAAACATGATTCGAAAATATACATCCAATTCGAAAATTCAACACATTATTCAAAAATACACAAATCCAATTTGTGAATTCAAAACACAATTCATAAACACACAAATCCAATTCGTAAATTCAAAACACAATTAAAAAATATACAAATCCAATTCGTAAATTCAAAACATGATTCATAAACGCACAAATCCAATCCAAAATTTCAAAACATGATTCAAAAAAGCAAATCAAATTCTAAAATTCAAAACACGTTTCATAAACACACAAATCCAATTTGCAAAATCCAATTCGTAAATTCAAAACACAATTCATAAACGCACAAATCCAATTTGTAAATTCAAAACACGATTCATAAACCCACAAATCCAATTCGTAAATTCAAAACATGATTCAAAAAAGCAAATCAAATTCTAAAATTCAAAACACGATTCATAAACGCACAAATCCAATTTGCAAAATCCAATTAGTAAATTCAAAACACATGTCATAAATGCACAAATACAATTCGTAAATTCAAAAACACGATTCGAAAATACACAAATCCAATTCGTTCATTCAAAACACGATTCAAAATTACACATCCTATTCGTACATTCAATACACGATTCAAAAATACACACATCCTATTCGTACATTCAAATCACGATTCGAAAATACACAAATCCTATTCGTATATTCAAAACACTATTCAAAAATACACAAATCCTTTTCATACATTTAAAACACGATTCGAAAATGCACAAATCCAATTCGTAAATTCAAAACACAATTCAAAAATATACAAATCCAATTTGTATATTCAAAACTGCGTGTATCAGAGTAATTATTATTAACGTAACCTAATTGATTATTTTATATATTTAATCATCTAAAATTTTAATGCTGTCAATAAAATTGTGGCCATTGAAAATGCAAAGTGCTTTGCAACTTTGGAAAACATATATATTACTATACAATAAACACTAGTAGTTGTTTATTCATACAGTTGAAGTCAGAATTATTAGCCCCCCTGAAGTATTAGCCCCCCTGTTTATTTTTTTCCCCAATTTCTGTTTAACGGAGAGAAGATTTTTCCAACACATTTCTAAACAGAATAGTTTTAATAACTCATATTTTATAACTGATTTATTTTATCTTTGCCATGATGACAGTAAATAATATTTTACTAGATATTTTTCAAGACACTTCTATACAGCAAGGATTAACTAGGTTAATTAGGTTAACTACGCAGGTTTAGGTAATTACGCAAGTTATTGTATAATGATGGTTTTTTCTGTAGACTATTGAAAATATATATAGCTTAAAGGGGCTAATAATTTTGACTAAAAAAATTAATTAATTAAAAAATTAAAAACTGCTTTTATTCTAGCCGAAATAAAACAAATAAGACTTTCTCCAGAAGAAAAAATATTATCAGACATACTGTGAACATTTCCTTGCTCTGTTAAACATCATTTGGGAAATATTTAAAAATGAAAAAAAAATTCAAAGGGGGGTTAATAATTCTGACTTTAACTGTATATATACACACACTACCAGTCAAAGGTTTAGGTTCTGTATGATTTTTAAATGTTTTAAAATAAGCTTATCCTGCTCATCGAGGCTGCATTTATTTAATCAAAAATACAGTAAAATTGTGAAATGTTATTGCACTATAAAATAACTGTTCAAAAGTAGTTTATAATTTAATTTAATAATTTATTCCAGTGATTTTAAAGATGAATTTTCAGCTTCATTACTCCAGTCTTCAGAGTCACATGATCCTTCAGAAATCACTTTAATATTAATTATTATTATTAATATTATTATTATTAATATTAATGGTAGAAATATTTCAGCATTATGGATGTGACATTTTCAGTAAAAACTTAAAACAAAAATACACAGAGAAAGTATTTGTTAACATTATATTGAAACATCTGTTTACATTTTCCAAAACAAGTCACCAAAGGGTTATGGGACCAGAAAAATATCAATCAGTAAACATTTTTTAGATTTTAAATGAGGAAAATAAACATGCATTATGGATGTGACCAAAAAAGTCTGCGAGTTTACAGTATACAACATACTTTGTAGAAATTCTGTGACTAAAACTGCACTACCCAAAAGAAACAATTAAAAAGTTAAGAGTTGGCTCTCTGTAGATTTATTTATTTATTTATTTTTATTTTATTTTTTTGACATTTTTTGCATTTATGAGGAAAAAGCTTCATTATGGACGTAAAATTTCCACTTGTGTGAATTTGGTAAATCAAATATAACTGTTTGAAAACATAGAAAACATCAGAAACATTTTTGAGTATATATACAGCACTGTAAAATACAAGCTGACACAAAAAAACTAGAAAGCAACGCATTATTTATTACAGATTTATACTGTCAAGTAACCAGTTAAATACAGGTGTTCGGTGATTTGAATAGACAAGTACTGTAAATGACCTAATTAAAATTCGGAGTTTCATTGCAATGGAATGGCTTCCTATTTAATCACAGTCAAACTGTCCATATTATTCTTTCTTGTGATTATTGGTAAATTCATTAGCTGTGTCTAAATCACTAAGATTTAAAAATAATTATGCATTCAGCCATAAGACATTACATCACATCACATCATGCATGCACAAAAATGAAACATGACTTCTGTGCCATTAGAGTGAATACTCTTAACATATTATCAATGCAAATTTCAGCAATATTGATAAAAACGTACAAAAAAATATTCTTAATACATATTCATATCTTGGTTTAATGACTGCTGAATATTCAGTCATCATCCAGACCACTGGTTTGTCTATAAATCTCTTCCTTTTTTTTCCTTGTATGAATAACTCTAACATTGCACTGACATAAACATGGCACATTCATCCAACTTTCTCAGAACCGTCTCTAATTGTGTACCGAATGCTGAATCAAAGCGATGTGTTGCATCAAATGGAAAGCAAATCTACTTTCTTCATCAGATTAGCAGGGATTTGTGGGTGTAGTAAATGGGGGTTTTGCTGTCCTCTGATAGACAGGGAGGAGCAGTAAGAGTGCAGTCGGCTGATGCATCAGGCTGAGGGAGGGGTTTGTTTGTCTACTGGCGCCGAGAGCTTCTAAAAAGCTCTCTCACTTTGAGTGGCCGTCTAGGCATTATGGGATGAGCCGTCCAGCAAGGTGATCGGTCTGTGCTAGATTATATGGAGACCATCCCTCCTTGTCCAGTGTGAGCTGGCCATATAAAATAAAAATATACAGTATGTCGTTTACATTAATGTAGGGGTACTGGGGGACAGATGTTTGAAAAATGTACTTTTATTGACATTTTTAATAATTAAGTAATTTCAGTAATTGTCTGGGTTGGTGTTGTAAATTATGGTACAAAAACCTGGTAATAAGCTGCCATTACATTTGACAAACGTAGTTCTCTATATATTATTTCTTAAACAGTATTGTTTCAAACTATTAAAATGTCAATAAAACTCACTATGTTAAACTGTAGAGTTGAATTTTCAACATCAAAAATGGACAGAGCAAAGATAAAACTCCCATAATGCAATTCACAACCTTTAATAAACAGAATAAATAAATAAACATGTAAAATAAAAAATACTGTGCATTATTTCCTAATAATTCAACAAACCTGCAGATATAGATACACCACACCTAGAGACAAGGTTCAGATATTGTATTTCCTTGCATTTGTCCATTTTTTTTTTTCTGTGTGTGAGTGTGCTAGTGATAGAAATGATTAAAATGTATATCCACAGAC
The DNA here is from genome assembly GCF_903798145.1 of Danio aesculapii. Classification (NCBI taxonomy): domain Eukaryota; kingdom Metazoa; phylum Chordata; class Actinopteri; order Cypriniformes; family Danionidae; genus Danio; species Danio aesculapii. The sequence goes on along the minus strand of NC_079439.1, from coordinate 43,321,265 downwards.
AGTTCTCTTTTATGTTATGAATTTGATATATTTTTAATATATGTTATATTTCTTGGTTGTTATAGTTAATATCTGTATTTATACAAAATAACTCTAAGTAGATATAAAATTTCTTTAAAATACCTACAGCTGAAGTCAGAATTAATAGCCCTCCTGAATTATTAGCCCCCGTGGTTATTTTTTCCCCCAATTTCTGTTTAACGGAGAGGACATTTTTTCAACACATTTCTAAACATAATAGTTTTAATAGCTCATTTCTAATAACTGATTTATTTTATCTTTGCCATGATGACAGTAAATAATATTTTACTAGATATTTTTCAAGACGCTTCTATACAGCTTAAAGTGACCTTTAAAGGCTTAACTAGGTGAATTAGGTTAACTAGGCAGGTTAGGGTAATTAGGCAGTTATTGTATAACGATGGTTTGTTCTGTAGACTTTCGGGGGAAAAAAAGCTTAAAGGGGCTAATAATTTTGACCTTAAAAAATTGTCCTTGCTCTGTTGAACATCATTTAGGAAATATTTTAAAAAGAAAGTTCAAAGGGGGGCTAATAATTCTGACATCAACTGTAAATGTATGTAGTATATGTAATATTTTTTCTGTAAAAAAAGAATTAATCCAGTAAACCCAAACTTAAAGTAAAAAGTATGTGCTACATTCCCTAATATTCATTATTTCAAGGATATTGCACATGGAAAAACAGCACTTTAAATGTGAAAACACGTAAATGGACAAACAATTGAATAAAATAACTGATAAAAATTTATGGCGTCTGATGTTTTTTTTTCTGTGTAATTTGACATCCAAATTACATTGATCCAATTTCTCACAGTTTAAAAAACTTATCTACAATAATATACTGTAGTTGAGTGAATTTTAAATGTAAAGTCTATTTGGTATTTTGAAAGTTTTTACATGTAATTTTGTCAAACAGTTATGTTATCTAATTTAATTGAGAAACCCTACTGCCAGTATCTTTTACAGATTTTTTACAGTGCTGTACTAGTTTCTCACACCTCTTATTCAAAGCCTTAGAATGTTCTTCAGCCAACCAGAATCAAGCATTCAACAGCCCCGTAGTACAGTATAAATCACTTTACAGCATCCCATGGCCCCCCTGGTTGATAACTTTTAATGTAAAAAGCAAAGTTCAGTGTTGATTTACATATAGCCATACCAAAAACAAAAAAGAAAGACATTAAAAATGACTAAATAACTTAAAGAATTGAAAAAGTTGATCTCTGTGACTTAAAATTTTTTACATATGGCATCTTTATTGTTCACCATTGATTTGGCCTGCTGCAGTCCCTGTTGTGCAAAAAGAAAAACTTAAGTGCCCAATGCCACTTTTAAGAGGCCCTCAAAGTGATGACAGTGAAAAAAGATTTTTTTTTCAGGGCCTTTCCCCCTCTCATTTCCTTACCTACCACAGAGTGCATACCTGCAGGTGATCTGAAGACCTGTAGTGTGGCGGGGCATAGAGGAGGAACTACAAGCTGAGAAATGGAAACGTTTAGCTACATGACAGCCCGAAGCAGTACATTAACATGACAGGCCATCTCTTGTCACGTGTCATGAAAAGTCAGGCCGGCATCCCAGTCTTCTGTGGAGGAGAGAGAGAGAGAGAGTGAACAGGAGAAGAATTAGAAAAGGTTAATCCCTCCAAGCATTCCTCTCTGCCAACAACAAGCGTCTTTCATGCTTCATGTAACCTTGGTGAAATTGACACCTCTCTCTGTCCTGCCTGCCCCGGGCAGTGGCTATCTTGTCTTTTTTTTCTTTTGTTTGACCAAAGTAGGAGATACTGGCAGAGGGTCTGTGTTTAAATGGTGGCTTCAGTCAGTTCGCAGATAAGTAATAGTTTTTTTGTATGGTTCAACAATATAAGCATTAGCAGAATATAAGTTTCAATTTTAGCACCAAATCCATAAATTGAAGCCTTAGATTTGTGGGATAAAAAATCAATAAATATTGTTTTCTTTTTTAGTTCCTTGCACTCTTTTAAAGTCAAGCAGTACATGACTTTAAGCAATGTAGCACTCAATTAAACTATGCTTTTAAAGCATATGCTTTACCGAACCATGTTGTAAAATAGCAAGTTACTACACATAACAACAAAAGCTATGATAAAACAGTAGTGCGATAAAACTAAAAGGTACTAAATGCCGGGGTGTATGATGAGAACACCAGTATCAAAAATTGAGCTGGATTTACTTAATTTTATTATTTTGACCTCAAAGAATTATTGAGTACGTTTACATGGACATCAATAATCAGATTTTAATATGATTAAGACAATACTCTGATTTCAGAGTGTACCAAAACAGAGATTTTTTATTATTTTAATCAGACTAAGGTCAAAATTAAACTTAACTGGACTATGCCGATTTTAGTTGCATCATTGAAGTGCAGTACAGACATGTAAACACTTTAATCAAACTATTACTATGTAGGATTTTGTTGCGTTTTGCGACAGGATAGTTCAAACACATTCTCTGCACCTACTGAGTCAGTGAAGGACCACAGACCCCTGCATCATGAAATGCAGAGTTTTTTTTGCATGTGGCGTGCAGTATCAAATTTCATTAAAACAACACTCATCCAGCAGTTCATACTCGCATCTAATATTTCGTTTGTCACGGGGGCATGAACAAAATGTTTTAACGTGAAATTAACGTGAAAGTGCCAAACTGCAGTTACAGTCGAAAAATAAAAATGCAACACCCGAAATTACATGATACTCCTGAGAAAACATGGATAGCATGGCGGTGCAATGGCATTAATCGATTTATGTGCTATAGCATGTAAACGAGATCATGAAAGGAACATTTAAAAAGCAACTCATGTAAACATCTTAATCATATTATTGTCTTATTTAGATTAAGGCATGTAAACGTAGTTATTGTAAGCAAAAACAATACCATGTCAAATTTACTTTAACTTTTAGTTTTTTTTTTGTTTGAGAATTTTCTTAAATTTTTGGGGATTAAATTATTCAAAGCTGAAATCATTCATATTTCTTCTTGTATTTGCTCCATTAAGTAATAAGTTTTATTAGTGTGGATCTAAAGCAGAAAAAAAACATGTCTCATTCATTGGTTGTTTTGGACAACATTCATATTCACAGTGTGAACAAAAGTGCCTCAAACATTCTTCCACAGAAGAAAGGTCATACATTAAAACAATCTAAGGGTGTTAGACAATCTAAGGAATTAGCATTTTTGAATACACATTTTTCATTCACTCATCATACTGTTATTTCAAATCCACACGGATTTTGTCTTGAAGTCACAAATAAAGAGTTTTTTTTTAGATAAATCCAATACAAAATATTAATATTCACTTATTATTCATCATAAACAACCACACCTGCTGGACGCATGAAAAACCTTTTGATTCTTGCAAGAGCTCAAATGTGCTACAGTGACAAGAATTAACTTTATTGGTTTTAACACATCAAGCAAGTCGTGTCTGAGCAGCTGTATACACTTGCTGCTTCCTAATTTGCATTCTATCTGTCCTAAATAGTATTTGAAAATAGAATTAGCGTATCCCAAATCATAGTATGTTGAAATAAGTATTCCAGAGTTACCCGTATGGAACTATTTTTGGTAGAAATTCGAAGTGCAGATCCGTACATTTAACAACCACTCTAACAACTAATATTATCCACAATACACATTGCACATTGGATGTAAATTCAGTTAGAACTACAAACAAACTAACAAATATGGCAGACACGCGAGATTCATGGTTAAGTAGAGAGGCTTTGAAAAATATGTTTGAATGGTTCTTAATTAATATCCTTCTGGAATATGTTTATTTCATGTATTTAAATTTAATCTGCAACAAGAATGTGAACTTTTATAAGGAGATGTTTGGTCATTAACTTCTGAATACGTAATTAGTATCAGGAAACACCTGAGGAAATTTCTCTGCATGAAAGACCCACAAATGGCTGCTGCTTCTCCAATATGGTAGGAATGTGGATGAGATGATTGACAGTGTGTCAATCATCTGACAATTAGCATGTAACTTAGCAATAACAGTCTAATAATGAGGAAGTAGTACATATTTCTGTCACAATACCTGCATTATTTCTTTAAAAGGAGATACTTTTAAGGCATGGTATAAATAGGCAAATTGGGACGCAGCATCTGTTCTCTGATCAATGAATATATTTGAATAAAAGCCAAAATTACATCAGTTTATCGTATAAAGTGATAGTGTCTTTTTAAACACTCGCTTACACTGAATAATGTTTCAATCTCTCTATGAATGCTTTGAAGCGTCTCAGTTTTTTGGTAAAGAGACTTTCAATGAAGTCACAAAAATCTTTCAGATTTAATAAAAAAAATCTTCCTTTTTATTTCTAAGATAAACAAGATGAAGCAGCAACACGACAGTGAGTAAACGACAGCATTTAAATTTTGGGTGAAATGTTTCTATAATTCCACACAGCTTACAGAATTCAATTTCACAGTGTGAACAAAACTGAAAGCTCATTGACTGGTTTTCATAACGCACACAGAGAACAGTTCTGTAATGAGTGTCATGTTTCGTGCTAAATACACATCAGACCAAACTGTAACCTAATAGTTACATGCGTGCTTTTTCTGTGGCGACAGCAGGCCCACAGCACACAACAAAAAAGACATACCTGGCATTCCAACCTCGTCTCCACTCTTCCTAAGTGGACTGGAGCATATCCTATCCCAACATTCTGCCATTGTAACCAGTGAGGGAAACCTCATCGACTAGCAATCCAAGTGTGAAGTTGGCCCTGCAATGCCCAATTACACCCACGTGATTCCCCCATGAGGTTTTGCTGTGACCTTTGTCATGGTACAGTTGCGCTACAAAGAACATCTTAAAGAAGGCTCTGACCATGCTGGAGATGTCGGCAGCATGAGAGATGAGAACTATGAGAACTTCTCCACCAGCTCCTAATGAGTGGTTGCCTTCCCTTATTGAGAAACACAAGAGGCCAAAGATCAAGCAAAGGTATTGAAAAGCACAAAGTGATGCAAAACATCCATACCCTCTCAGAGGAGCAGTGACCCTTGGAAACATCTTCTGTACAAGTACCACTACTGTTCAAAAGTTTTTTTTCTGGGTGAGACTCTTAAAAAGATTTTAAAAGAAACGTCAAACTCAAAAGGTTGCATTTTTTTCTAAAAAATATTATATTTACTATAAAAATACAGTAAAACAACAATGCTGTGCTTCAGTATTATAATTACAAATAGCTTTTTTTTCTATTTTAATAATGTCAGCTATTACTATGATGGCAAAGCTGAACTATCATCACTCTATTTTGATTTGGTATAATGCATAATGTTTCTGTGAAAAGAAACTTTTTTTTGAATTCGGTAAATAGTAAGTTTTGAAAAGCAGTATTTAATTTAAAATAAAAAGGAATTTACTACTACTTGTCTATTTAATATTTCCTTGCTAAATAAAAGTATTACTTACATACTTGCTCCCAACGCCGTCTATATTGAAGTTGATATTTAGACACACCATGTTGGTGTTTCATAATATCTTATTTTTACGAGGACAGGACATACACGCATACACTACGGACAATTAACTTACCCAATTCACCTACTGTAAAGCGCATGTCTTTGGACTGTGGGAAAAACCGGAGCACCCAGAGGAAACCCACGCGAACATGGAGAGAACATGCAAACTTCACACAGAAATGGCAAATGACCCAGCGGGGGCTCAAACCAGCGACCTTCTTGCTGTGAGGCAATAACGTTACCCACCATGCCACCCCGAATAAGAGTACTAGTTTCCTTAAATAAAAAAAAAGATTTATGAGAGCAAAAGAAACTTCACTCAGAAATAAGTATTATTTTCTTAACCATTTGTTGTTCCAAATTTTAAAAAAATTTCCCAATGCAACACCAAAGCTGAGCTTTTTTAATGTAAAGAAGGGAATAATGCTCAATTAAAAAATATATTAAAAAAAAAATTTTTCTAAAGAGATTTTTTAAAAGAGGGTTTTAAAGTGCACCTTTTGTAAAACTAAACCAATATTGTTTCAGTCTAAACTGCAAAGATGTGGCAGGTAATGTGCATAAGGTTTTTTTCTTCACTTCCGCCATTTAGTTTTTTTTCCTCTCCGCTGTCGCCACTGGCTTGCATGGTTCGGGATCTATAGAGCTGCGCATCGTTGGATTTGCTCTTCAATACTGGGACTCTCAGTAGTGATTATTAAACCACACTGAACTGAGCTCAACTGAACTGAACTTAAACACTACAAACTGAACTACACTGTTCCAATTTACTGTGACCTTTTATGTGAAGCTGCTTTGACACAATCTACATTGTATAAGCGCTATACAAATAAAGGTGAATTGAATTGAAAATGAGAATTATTTTTTCAGTCTATCTATACAGAGCCAGATCAGTCTCAAAAAGAATACATTTACAAAATATAATTCATAAATCCCTGTGTTTGTGTGGGTTTCCACCGGGTTCTCCAGTTTACCCCACAGTTTAAATGCAGTAGGTGAATTGGGTAAACAAAATTGGTTGCAGTATATGAGTGTGTAAATGAGTGGATGGGTGTTTTCCAGTACTGGGTTGCGGCTGAAAGGGCATCCGTTGCATTCATTCCACTGTGGCGACCCCTGATAAATCATGGACTAAGTCAAAAGAAAATGAATAAATGAATGACAATTCAAAAATGCACAGCACAATTCACATGACCAAAAGTTGGGGGGTAATCTGTTTAACCAATCACAATAAGCTTTTTTAATTGACCAATTAAAATGCTCCTTCATAAATCAATCATTCATAAATGCTTGATGGAAATTGATTCAAAAGCTTGATACTGTATATACATATTTATGTAAATATTTTGCATTTATTTAGTTAGGAGACTGTACATTGTGTAAGCATTTAGGGAATTATTTATGATTTTACTTCTGTATTTATGAATTGTGTTTTAAATCTACAAATTGCATTTCGTAAACGTGAATTGTGCTTGTCATTGATTCATTTTATTTTGTAAATGTTTTTTTGAGACTGATCTGGCTCCGTATATCTTTACTTGACAACCAACACAAAAAGCCAGACAACAGTGTTGTATTAAATGTTTCCATGCCATAGTACATAAATAGCATAAAATTCTTGGTATGTCACAAATGTGCCATATATGCATCAGACATATAGTTGTAGGACCACTGTAAATTGCCCTTTAAATAAAGTGTTCGTGACAATTATGAAGAATCAAGCAGTGGAAATTACTCTTATGAGTGGAAAGGTAGATGTGAGCACCGCAGTACTCCATAGGGAGGCAGGCAGAATGATCCTGTTTTCATATGCCGGAGTCATTCCCCTGCAATTATCTTAGTGAATGGGGCCCACGGAAGGTAATTGCTTTGTTTTTCAATTATTTGCTGAGGCTCTGGTAATTTACTTCATTCTATGAAATATGCCAATTAGACATTTTAATTACAGTTTTCACTGTATCACTTCTCCCTGTCTCTGAAAGGATGTAATACTGCTATTAGCTAGACACAGAGGAGAAAAAATGACTCACATTTCTCAAGCAGATTCAAATTGGTGAGATATTTTGCTGATTTTTTTCCACCCTCCACATCTTCCCAGCTCAGAAAGACAGCAGAATTCAAGACAAAAGAATTCTAATTGACTTTTATTTTTATAAGTACAAAAGACTAGGCGGTATTAATAGTTCAGCGCATCCGCAGAACTGCAGATCAGAAAGAAAATTAGCCCAATGCAAGTTTGTGGTAAACGGATGTGCATTTATGCTCAAGAGAGTTGCACACAATAAATCTGTCCTTATTTTGTTTGCTATTATTCACATGTGCACAGAATAGAGGAAATGTTTTGCTGTATTCTGCACAAAAAAAACATGAAAAGGTCATGAGGTGTGTCCGTAAACCTTCATGTTTGTCCCTGTTCCTTTGAGTACATGAAATCTTCCACTCATTACTGTGTCTTCATTTGTCCTTGGAACTGCAATTTGATTTAATTTAAAAGATAAGTCCACATTTCTGTTCCCCCTGCACCCCCTCCCACTTACTCTCCCACCAGTTGGATTGTGTGTGTATTTCTTTTTTTTGTCCTTAGGAGCACTTAGGCTTCTAAGAAACAGGCATCTGTCTTGAATATGGCCATCTCTGCCAACCCGCAAGGGCAGTGGAGAGCATCATATGTCTTGAGGAAGGTCTACAGAACCCTTTGTCTATACCTTCAGTAACACGGACTGATGAATGATTCTGATCGCTGGCTCGCAGTAATATATAAAGTCATCCCACAATGTACCTTTGCACTAAATTACGCTCACTCAATAAGGTTTGACAGGTGCGGGTACTTCACCAGGCTCTTTTATATCTCTCGAGCATCAGATGGCCTCCATTTATCAGTAGCCAACCAGCCAGACATTTTCTTTCTCTCTTTATTCTTTCTTTTGTATATCCTCCGTCTACTCAAAATGCTGGTGTCACGGAATTGTGAGTCGTAGATGTCTTCGCCAATGTAAATATAAAGACCGTTCCAGCCATGTAATAAAAAAGGACATTTGAATGAACGCTTTTTTTTCTGTTAGCATGGCACGCTAACAGGGAAGGATGTAATTGTGTATCCATTTGTAGCTGTTTGGCACACTAAGCTGAAGGGCCTTGCTTGTGGGGGTGTTATGTTATTGTCAGTGATCCATTAGCGGAAATTCAGGATTAATGAACATGTAAACATTTTGGTAATCTTTGGACTGAGGTGATGGGCTGGATAAATGAAGACTTCGCAAGGAGCCTTTTAAAGCCCCTCTCTCTGATAACATCTTCGAAAGGATTGGGAAAACCAGTTGAGTTGTGACAATTTGACTTACTTTCCACTACACGTGTTACAGTATGGAAACACTTCTATGCAAGCAGTGTATTTTCTTCTGTTTGATAAATTTACCTCATCTTCTAAAGAGATTTTCAGGCAAGTAAATATCACTTGTCTTGCAGACAAATTTCAAACGTTCTCTTTGATAAACTGAGAAATGTCTTGTAGATGCAGTAACATAAACAATGTGTTTCCGTTTAAATTAGTCAAGATAAGGAAGCAAGATGCTAGTGGGTAGTTAAATAGGCAGTAAAAACGGGCAGTAAAATGGCTTTTTTTGTAAAACATCATTTTTGATGATGTTCTTTTTTATATATTTGTCACTAACATTATCAATTCTTTTACTATTTTCAAAAACATTTTCTATGGTGCAACAGTGAAAGTAAAGAAAATATATATACAAATAGTCTGAGAGAAAATTTGTCTTCATTATTGGACATTTATCTATTTAGTTTATATATAAAAAAATTTGTTTTTGTTTTTTTGTTCTCCGATAAATGAATGTAAATAATTAAATATAAAGGAATCTAAGCTGCTTCAGTCCCAACACCTACATTACGAGAATGATAAAAATGAAACCATGGTGGACATTTCAGCAAGACAATGAAACTATAAATTAGACTCTGCTGAATCTGATTGGAAAAATCACACCTGAGCCATGCAGAAGACTTTATTCTCTTTAGAAGAGGCATCTATAAAATGTCATTGCAAAAAAAAAACCTTTTATATCTTTTATGCAATATATTAAATACATTGCAGCTGAATTGAACACATTACAGTTCAGTACTTTCTCCTAGTGTCATTCCATTGTTATTGTGCATAACTAGGGCCAGACAGAATCTGCAGACATTTTTTGGTATTTCTGTGGAGAATTTTGTAAAAAAAAATCTGCAGAATTATTTGGGCAGTATCATAACTAAAAACTTTAAAATATGAAATAAAAAGTAATAGCTTTTTAACTTTTATTTAATGTTTACAAGTCAAATCCATTTAGATCCATTTATTTGGTAAACAAAGCAAGTCTTTCCTTTAATATGTCTACTAAAAGACAGAAAATATTGTTTTACAAACTGAAATAAATCAAATGAACACTTTCAGATTAGTCAATATAATTACGAAATTAATATTAGTCGAAATTAATGAAAATACTTAATAAGTATCAATTTAGACACATTTACACAAGTTAATAAATAGACTCAGTGATGGGCCAAAAATCTGCGGAAATCTGCGGATTTCTGCATGCGCAGATTCCGTGTGGGCCTACACATAACACGTTTTTTTAGAATTATTTTTGTTTGTTTTATTTACATGTTTGGGTTTTTACAAAAATCTCCATTACAAATATATTTAGCAAGAAAAATCATGACGTCTTCAATGCTTATTTTTTTAGTTTTCCAACTAAAGATTCTCAATAGAGTTAAGGATGGACACTGTGGGGGCTTTCAACCACTCTTTCGGAATTCGAGCCCAATGAATCTTGGTATTGTCATCTTGGAATATGCCCGTGATATCAGGAAAGAAAAAATGATGGAATAACCTGGTCGTTATGCATTATATTCAGGTATTCAGCTGACCTGATTCTTTGGGTTGTAACATTGCTGAACCTAGACCTGAGCAACTGCAGCACCCCCTGATCACAAAACTGCCCACACAGGCTTATATAGGCACTAAGCATGATGGGTGAATCACTTCATCTGCTTCTATTTTTACCCTGATGCGCCAATCACTCTGAAACAAGGTAAATCTGAACACATCAGACCACATGACCTTCTTCCATTGCTCCAGAGTCCAATCTTTATGTTTCCCAGCAAATTGAAACCTTATTTTTCCAATTAGCCTCACTGATATTGTTTTTTAAGCTACACAGCTGTTTAGTCCCATTTGGTTGAGGTTCCTTCACTTTTAAACAGCTACATAGTTGTTGTTCTTTTGTTTTCTGATTTAGTCAGAAAGTGATCGCCAAATTCAATCTTTTTTCTAATCACATTTCTTCCTCAAAGATGATGGTTCCCTGCTATCCTTCAAATTCTTAGTAATGTGCTGGATAGTTCTTAACCCAATTTTAAAACTTTCAGGAATCTCCTTAATATGTAATAATTTGACCCTTCGGAAACTATTTTTTCCACATTCACCTTCCAACATGGTTGTTTAGGAAATGAGAAAGTACTCTCTGCAGCAGTTAGGGTTAAATAACTTGTTACCAGCTGAAACATCCTCCTAAGTCCATGCAGTAATCATCCAATGGGATACTCTTACCTATTAGCTTAGTTAAAGGCAGGTGGTGACTTAATTTCTGGAAAGTGTGTGTGTCTGTTGCTGCTTCCCAATTCACATTCTATCCGTCCTAAATGGTATTTGAAAAAATAATTAGTATGTCCCAAATTATAGCATGTTAAAAAGAGTGTATTAAAGGTTCCCAGATGGTTTACTATTTCTGGTGAAAATGTTGAACCGTCCATACTCTAACCGCTGATATTGCCCACAGTACATTGCGTGTTGGGCATGGATTTGATTAGAACTACAAACGCGGGTGAAAAGTGTAAATAAACTACAAACATGACTGTTAATTAATATCTAGCCAACTGAAAAATATTTAAATCGCATTATCTGTGTTATATTTCATCTGCAACAACAATACTGAACTTATATAAAGACGTGTTTGTACATTAACGTCTGAATGCATAATTATCCAAAGACCTGAGTAGATTTCTCTGCATGAAAGACTCACCAATGGGAGATTAACCTGCTGCTGCTTCTCCAATAAGTTAGGAAATTAAATACAACAGAAATGTGGATGATGTGTGGATGATTGACAGAGCTCATAACTAAGCAACATAACGGTCTGTTAATGAGGAAATAGTATGTCCCAAGCTTGCATGTTCTTCTGTTACACACTCAAAAGTATATGTTTTTCCTTCACAAAAAAGTACATACTTTTAGGGTGTAGTATAAGTATGTGAATTGAGACGCGCTATGTTGTCTGATTTTAATTGTCTCTGGGTTTTCTTTCGGTACAGAAACACCTCCTGATTCTCATAACATTCTGTTAATACAATTTGTTTCTAAACAGACTAATATAATAATTTAATATCTCTCCACAAGCACCTGGATGTCAAGTCAGTCCCTGAAACAGAAAGTAAGTTATTTTTTAGAGAATTGTTTAACATAGGGGTGCCTAAACTTTTTCTTACGAAGAGCCAAATACCTAACTTGATTGTGGGCTATGGGCTGAAGGTAAATATACTATGCCATGGGTAATTCCCTAAATTATTTCCTAATAGTTAAAAATAGCTAGAAAACATTGCTTTAAATCATATTAATGCAGTATATATTTATTTAAATTTTATGATGAACTTATTACAGTAAAAACATTAACAATCTCATTTATAACAGAATAACAAATAGCAAGTTAAGCTGCACCTGCCTTTTGTATTGATTATCTCGCCAATGTCTTGTGCATTGTCCTTGTCTTGTGTGTCCAGTATTTGTATTTTTAAAAATCAGATTTATTTATAACATTTAATTGCAACATTTAATTTCAGACTGCTTTGTTTGTTGCCCAGCAATAAAAAAGAAATAAAATATTACATTTAATTTGAAATGATGATCTCTGTCAAAGGCATTCGCACCAACCACCTCCCTATTGTTTTCCTCTCAAATGAGATGGTGGGCCAAATCAAGGTTTACCATGGGCCAACTTTGGCCCACGGGCCCTAGTTTGGGCATCTCTGGTTAAACAGCTAATGTGTTATAAATCTTGGTGAAATTGCCCCAAATTATGACATAATGTACTATAGCAGAGTATTTTGTGGAGGATGACAAGCAAACTTGGACAAGCATGGACAAAGCTGTTTGTCTCATATATGTTTTTGTTTTGCTAAATATATAAAAAGCGATCAGATGTGTATAGTGTCAATGTAATGCTAACACATGAAAATACTACATTCATTTATATTTTATATATTTATCAATTTTACATTTATATTATATTATATTTATATTTTTAATAACATTTTTTACTGATGTGTGATTTTACAAGTAAAGCTGCTGTACCACACTGAATAATTGAAATGTTTAATGCTTTTTTGGACCATCACATCATAACAATTAGACTTGTTTTACAAAACATTTAGAATTTTCCCATAAATGTTGGGATATGGCACATAGTCAGAATAATTATGCTCCAGATGTGCTGCAGTTTTAAGTTTAAGCTTTTCTTTAAATTGGAATTTCTCTCTTTTCTATGTCTAAAATGAAAGGTCTAACTCAGTCAGTATTAAAGATGTCAAGCTCATATTTTTACGGAATATTCTTTACATTGTGTAGAATGATTTTATGTCAAAAACGCACACTATATATATATATAGTTTTATTGATACTTATAATTCAACAGTGCCTCTAGGAAGAAAAATTACAGTTCATCAAGTAGCTGTCGGTTGATGACGGGTGAGAGTCTGCGGGTTAGACTCATGGGCCCCTTTTTAAAAAAACTGTCCTTAGGGCTTCAATTAATCATCACAGTCATTAGACTTGCCTGTCAAGCTGTGAGGCCCTGTGTGCTCAGTCAAAGGGATTTGCTTTTAAGCTAAACAAATGTTAGCATTATGTATGTTGTTGAGCTAACAACCTGTCTAAGAAAACAAATGTAGCTACAGCTTTTACATTTTAGTACAGATATCACACTTACTTAAAGCCAGAGGACAAATTGTCTAAGAAATCTGTCAGGGCAGCTGTGAACAAAACTAAATAGATTAATACTGCTTTTCATTCTCTCAATTAGAGTGATTGAATTCTAAAGCTAAAAAAAATGACTATTGCTTATTGCATTCTTTAATTATGAAAAGATTCAAAATACAATGCCACTTATTTCTTTGCATTCATTCTTGTAAAAGTCAAACATCACATGTGTCCTGGGACTATGTTTCTGCACTATAGGTGAAGGTACAGTAGTTGTTGTGTACGAACCACTCATGGCCCTTTGGGGAGATTCACTGCAGGAGCTTCTAAAGGTCTTAACACACATTCTGCCCTTTACTTTTCCCTTGGCCTTGCATTAATGTCTTGTAGTATCCAGGTCAACTGGTCAAGAGAGATCTTTTTGGCCACCTGCAGATTCCTTTTGTTGCTGCTATAATGAAACTTCAAGAGACTTAAAGACACCATCATAGAGCTTGTGTTAAAGCATTTATTAAAGTTCCTATATAATATATTAATCCCATTTTAGTTCTTGTTACATTAATATCTCTCATAATAATTTTCTACGGCTTAGTCCCTTATTTATCTGGGGTCGCCACAATGGAATGAACCCTTAACTATTCATATACATATGTTATACTATTCATACATACGTTTTACACAGCGGATGCCCTTCTAGCTGCAACTCAGTACCGGGAAGTTTTATGCAGCAAATGCCCAGCCTCAACCCAGTACTGGAAAACACCCATTAACATCAGCATTCACACACACACACACACACTCATACACTACAGCCAATTAGGTTTATTCAATTCACCTATGCGCATGTGTTTGGACTAGGGATAAACAAAATATCGTTTCAGCATCGAAATCATAATGTGCTCCTCCGCAATAGTCACATCGCAAGATATGCTATGGTTTAATTATAGTTGACCAGGAGCCACAGAAAACAGAAGTTTGACCATAATGGAGTGACATTTTAAAGCCTGTGACTTAGGATTTCAAGACAGGTTAAAATATTTGTGCACAAAAATCTATGATGTTTGGGGGTGTATTCAATTGTATTTAATTATTAGATTAATTGTATTTGATTATTTATGCAGAATTTATACAAAAAAATAAAATTTTTTACTTGTTTCTGAACAAATATTCACAAAAACAAAATGATTTTACTCCATTGGCAGATAATTTAGCTTGTTCTAAGGAAAAACTCTTAGTTTTCTTCTGAAGGTAAGATCAAAACAATATTTTTACTTGATCTAGAATGAGACAAAGTAAGAAAAGCATATTTTACGTTGTGATTATGCAATTTCTGTACTTGAATACTGTTCGACTCCCTTAGAAAACAATACAGCTCAATACAACTGTCAAATACAGCTATTCAAATATTGTGAAACTGTATTAATATCGCAATCAGAAAAATTAAATATCGCAATATCAGATTTTTCCAATACCGTGCAGCCCTAGTTTGGACTGTGAGGGTAACTGGAGCACCCAGAGGAAAACCACTCCGACATGGGGA
This sequence comes from Danio aesculapii, assembly GCF_903798145.1. Lineage (NCBI taxonomy): Eukaryota > Metazoa > Chordata > Actinopteri > Cypriniformes > Danionidae > Danio > Danio aesculapii. The sequence continues at coordinate 43,306,177 of NC_079439.1, read as the reverse complement.
GAACATGCAAACTCCACACAGAAATGCCAACTGGCCCAGTGGTGACTCGAACCAGCGGTCTTCTTGCTGTGAAGCGACAGTGCTAACCACTAAGCCACCATGCTGTCCCCCAACCACTGGGTTAAATAAATTTGAGTTGAGGCAATATTTAATATTTTATATTATATTCTGATCATATTATTTATTTCTCATGGATGTAGGTGAATATTAATTTCATTAACCCATTATAGCAAAAAGCAATGTCTGCTTGATTTAGACATTTTCTATATTAATTTTGAATATTTTTTTTTTTCATTTTAAAATGAAATTGCACAAATTTCTTTGATGGTATGTCTGTCAATGTGAATATAACTATCTGTGAATGATGGTTTCACTTGGAATTCAGTGTTTGAGCTGGTTTTGATCTTAATTCTTAAATATGGGTCAATGTTAATCAGCTTACGTCACTTGGCATTAAACATAATACTGGAAAGATTCTTCATTAATATTCCACACATTTTCTGGCCTTTTTAATGCTTATACAGCGGCTGCATTCATTTGATCAAAAATACAGTAAAATCTTTTATATTAATGAAAAGTTATATAAAATGTTATTGTTAAAAGAAATGTTTTCCTATTTCAATATATTTTTAAATGTAGTTTTAAATTATTCTATGTTGATTTGGTGCTTAAAAACATTTCTTATCATTTTCAGTGTTGTTGCAGTGCTTAATATTCCTATGGAAACCCGTTATGATTAAACAATTGTCAAGAATACTATTAATCAGCATTATAAATGTCTTTACTGTCACTTTTGATGATTCATATTCTGCTGATTACAAAAAATATCTTTGGTTTCCCTAAGTAAATTTAAAATACAGTAGTTGCCTTCACTTTTTCTTAACAGCCAGTGTAAATTACAAGTTGTATTTACATCAATTTATGATTATTATGGCAAGCTAGAGTTTTAAAGCAGACACAACACGGGTCACATATCTGAATGCAAAAATTTGCCAGTGTAAATTATGCCACTAAACACCACATCCATTCCAATATGTGTACAAAGACAGGACATATGAGCATAAAACAGACAACAAGCCACTAAGTGCCTTAAATTAAGTCAGGGGTTATGCCCCTTATCTAATTGAGCATTGTAAAACAAAGTCCAGGCTGGCAGAGTGGCAGAGTGCTGTAGGCCGCAGGCGGACATTTGCAGCAGTGTATGTAGCCGAGCTGCAGCCCTATAACTTACTGACTGGGAGGTACTTACTATATAATGCAATATTCCTGCGCTGCAGCATGCCATTTGTCATTTGAAGCGGGACACAGATTATGGCTTAGGGCAGTGCATCTGTCCTGCAAGTAGCTAAAAGCCTCCCCAGCTGAGCCTGCTGATTTAGCCGCTGGAGCAGAGGTCAACACCCCCCCCCCCCCATTACTCCTCTCCACCTACTTTTTCTCTCTCTCCCACTTTATCTCCCACCCACTTCCACACCCGAACCCACTGCTAGTCTGTATCTGCATTCAAAGTGCTGCTCTGTTTGCTAATGCACACTCCCTAGCTTAGCACCCACTTAGCAGCATCCCCTGATTTCCTGTGACAGTGGCTGCTAGCTAAGCCCTGTGTCTTAGCGGGTGACTAAATGAAACATATTGACGTCCCACTGGGCTAGGCCCTTGTTGTTTTGACAAATCCTCCTTTGGTGTTGATCAATCAGGGCTTCTCAATGGGGAGTGGAGCGTTCCCAATATTTCATTCCCTAGCGTGCATGTGAGCGGGCGTATTCAATTTGGGCTCATAAGAGCTGCCCGTTCGGTCTGTCCCCGTAATTTAGCCGGTGTGCGTGTGCGTCTGGGATGAAAAGGAAAGGGAAGATTGTCTGCCCCCCTTTCCACAATGCTGACATAAGTTACAAGCGAAAATTTTAATTAGTGGGGCGGCGCACTGTGATAATTCACTGCCTCTTCTGTCTGTTTGCTTGTTTGTCATTGTGAGCTTCTATTCATTGCATCTGGCATCTGCATGCCCTGGGAGGAGAGAGAGGTGGCAACACAAGCAGCATTTCAACTCCAGGGAAAAGAGAAACTTCTCATTGACATTGTTTAGGAGTGAAGGATTACAGACCAGGGCTTGTAAACAGTGGACTAATAATACAGACACGTTCTTGCTTGTTAACTGAATTTAATGTGCTTTGTTTCAGTGTTTATACTGTACTCATTTCCATGTGTCATTAAACCTATTTTGTTTTTTTAAAGAGTGTGACTGTACAGTCAAAAAATAAATGTATGTTTATATCAACAATGATTCAAAATAAAGCAACGATTATAGAAATTAATTTAATTATACAAAAAAGTCTATTCTCTTATAATTTACTCACCCTCCTACCATCTCAAATGGATATATTTTTCCTTGAATGAACACAAAGTTTTTTTAACTGAAATAATGCAAATCTATGTAAGTCTGAAATGCATTCAGGACCTGCATTGTTGATTCTATATTTTAATAATGACCAAACCCATCCTGAAACTTAATGAGCCCCTTTGAGGAATCAGTGTCTTTCAAATCAAAACAATAGGTGTGCTTGTAATAAAATGTAATTATTAAATAATATTTAAAAAAAAATCTTTTTGGAAAGACTAAAAATCTGCCGCTTTATTTGTTACACCTGTTAAACTGCTCATTAACGCAAATTTCTAATCAGCCAATCACATGGCAGCATTTAAGTGACTTTGAACATGGCATGGTTGTTGGTGCTGATCTGCTGGGATTTTCACATACAACCATCTCTAGGGTTTACAGAGAATGGTCTAAAATGAGAAAATATCCGGTGTGCGGCAGTTCTGTGGGCGCAAATGCCTTGTTGATGCCAGAGGTCAGAGGAGAATGGCCAGACTGGTTTGAGCTGATAGAAAGGCAACAGTAACTCAAATAACCACTCGTTACAACTGAGGTATGCAGAAGAGCATCTCTGACTGCACAACACGTCCAACCTTGAGGCAGAAAGGGTACAGCAGCAGAAGACCACACTGGGTGCCACTCCTGTCAGCTAAGAACAGAAAACTGAGGCTACAGTTCACACCGGCTCAAAATAATTGGACAATAGAAGATTAGATAAATGTTGCCTGGTCTGATGAGTCTCAATTTCTGCTGCTAAATTTGGATGGTAGGGTCAGAATTTGGCATCAACATGATGAAAGAATGGACCCATCCTGCCTTGGATCAACGGTTCAGGCTGGTGGTGGTGGTTTAATGGTGTGGGGGATATTTTTTTTGGCACACTTTGGGCCCATTAGTACCAATTGAGCATCGTGTCAATGCCACAGCCTACCTGAGTATTGTTGCTGACCATGTCCATCCCTTTATGTCCACAGTGAACCCATCTTCTGATGGCTACTTCCAGCAGGATAACACACCATGTCATAAAGCGTAAATCATCTCAGACTGGTTTCTTGAACATGACAACGAGTTCACTGTACTCAAATGGCCTCCACAGTCACCAGATTTTCAATCCAATAGAGCACTTTTGGGATGTGTTGGAACGAGAGATTATCATTATGCATGTGCAGGGATATTTCCTGTACCTTGTTGAATCTATGCCATGAAGGAAAAAGGCTGTTCATAAGGTAAAAGCAGGTCCAACCTAGTACTAGTAATGTGTACATATATGTGTGTGTGTGTGTGTGTGTGTGTGTGTGTGTGTGTGTGTGTGTGTGTGTGTGTGGTATTTTTTTTAAAGCTGTCTTGTTTTGATTTCTATCCTATACTTACTATCATATTACTGGAAAAGCAGGATCAGACATACAGACAGTCTCAAGTCGAACCTTTTATCTTATGATACCGATCCATTATTTCAAGTGAACTGTATCTCACTGTTCAGCAAAAGAATGCAGTTTTATATCTTATTACAAAGTTGGCCTTGAGCCGATAGTGAAGAATTCACAGTTGCTGGTGTCATGTCGACAGGAAGTAATCAAGACTATAAATATTTCACCTGGACGAGCGTGTTTTCCCAGTGTCACCCGCACTAGAGTACTGTTCTGTGTCTCCCCTGCTACTCTTCATCATTTATTTACCTCACAGTCTGCTTGAGGAGCCTCAGAACTCTGCAGCGCTAGAAAGGATGGAATGGAGGAGTCACAGCACTGGGGAACAGTTGCGAGGGTCTGTAATTAAAGATGTACATCACGACCACCCCAATCGTTGCCTCCCAGAATGTTAGCAATGTCAATCTCCACCTCCCAATCTGCTCTATGTAGCACCACCACCAGCGTCTGAGCCCTGACTTGTGCCTCCTCAGGCCCCTCTGGTTGGCCTTTGCTCTCCCTTATTGTCCTCCTGCGTGTCAGGCGGGTTAGCATTGACATGTCGTCTTGCTTGTTAGCGACCCACGAGTTCAAACTGTTGCCATCTGGCTCTTATCCCGAGTGTTTTATCTTGTGTCCTGTCTCTGCTGGATATTCAGCATGCTTGAAAGGGATTTGGACTTCCAAAACTTTTGGTTACTATAATTATTTCCTTAAAACCTTTTTCATGCCAAATAATCCATGAATGACAACACATTTTTAAATATGCATTAAGCGTTAGGAAAACAATTTTACCTGTTACTAGTGCTTTACAAAACTGTTTCAGCACATGTGCGCTGACACCTTGATGTCACACAGGAGTCTTTCTACGCTTAAAATTTTGCGGCTAATATTCGCTGTGTATGCTAGTTCAGTCCAGAGCGCTGTATCGGCAGTATTTCCATAAATTTGCGTAATGCAACAATTTTCCGTTAACAAAAGATAATTTAGAAGTCATATTGTTGTGTTTCTAGCTTTCATCATGCTCTGCTGATTTTCATATAAATGTCTTTTCTAAGGCACTCAGGTTTGTGCCGAGCATTATGTTAGCAAAGAGAGAGAGAGAGAAGAGCTTTAGTGGATATTCATTTATGGTTTGCATTTTAGGGGGGAGCTCGGAAAACAATGAAATATTTATCATGGAAAGATGAATGGCAGAGACAGGGAGAGGGCACTAAATTATAAAGGAAAGGTTAGGATCTAATTGAATTAGGATGTGTGGAGAGCAGGAGCTGGCCAACTGCAGGGCTTGACGGCGGCTGCCTCAAGTCTGCCCATCACTCTTGCCTTCACTCGTCTGCCTCGCTCACGCTCTTCTCTAATAAGAGTTAATGCATAGTAATAAATCACATTACAAATTATTAAACATTTATTTGTTATAAATGGAAAGATTCTAGCCGGGAGCATTTGTACAACGTTCCTTAATTGAAAAGAAAGCTGCTGTAAACAAGCACTGATTTTGAGCTGAGATTGTCGATATTTAGTTATGTGAAAGCAAGAGTGAGATTTAACCATTTTAACACTTTATTTCTTGTTTGATGAGGGAAAAAACACAACAGCAAACCAGAAAAGTGTTCATTTTAGCTGGAGCTGTAAACCAGTAGTGCTTTACCAATACAAATAATCAAGATGTAAAAAAGGAATACATTTGGTATATGCAAAGATATTAATTAAAAAATCTTTAGAAATTTTTTTGTTCTCTATGAAATCGAGTGATAACAAGAGACTTAACCTGACGACAATTAATTTTTTGTTCTGTAAATTTGTATTCTAAAGAATAGGTTCCATATAATTGTGTACGATATTTTACCATATGTATATCTATATACTGTATCTGTATTAGTATAGGGCGACACGGTCGCTCAGTGGTTAGCACTGTCGCCTCACAGGAAGAAGGTCGCTTGTTCAAATCCTGGCTGGGCCAATTGCCATTTCTGTGTGGAGTTTGCATGTTCTCCCTGTGTTCATGTGAATAGGTGAATTGAATAACCTAAATTGTTCGTAGTGTGTGTGTGTGTGAATGAATGTGTATGGATGTTTCCCAGTACTGGGTTGCAGCTGGAAGGGCATACGCTGTGTAGAACATATGCTTGAGTTGGCGGTTGGGGGTTCATTCCGCTGTGGCGACCCCAGATGAATATAGGGACTAAGCCGAAGGATAATGAATGAATGTATGTATTAGTATATTATGAGTTGTATCAACTATAAAATGACGTATAATATATTTTATAATTGAATATATTTTCAGTTGTTCAATAAATAAAAAATGGCAATTACTAATGTATTATTCATTTATTATATTGACACAAAAAGTTTTATAAATTTTTTCATGTGAAATTTATGATTTATATATAAAGGATGAGAGAGAAACGGGAGAGAAATTAAATGAGAGCAAGTATTTTTATTTAAAATATGCTTTTACTTGTGATGAATAAGAGAAAATGAAGAAACATTTTAAGCAAACATTTTAAACCAGGAGGTAAATGACCCAGAGCAAGAGTATTTTTTACAACTGTCAGATCAAAATGTTTCATTGTGTGTCTGTCTTGTGACTTTTGTAAATATGTTGTGCTTTATTTTTCATCATGATTTCAAAGTGTTATTTTAAAACCTTTCTCTAAAATGTTTGATCAAGGATCAAAAGTCTGATATGCTGATATATGTGTATGAAAGTTCTTTTTGCAAATATTTATCAGATAATTGTTCGCCGAACACAAATTGGATGAACTTGTATTTTTTTATCAACTAAAAACATTATTTCACTAGAAGTAGTTATTTTAAAATGTCAACAAATTGTCCTTTATGTGTTATAGATTTTAGCATGACAAAGTACCCATACGTCCCTCTTGGGTGTCTCATGGGTTCAGTGTCCTGAATGGGAATCGGTAATTTAGGATATTACATTTTCCAATAGAATTCTCAGGCTCAGTAAACAGGGGCAGACGAAACAAGATGGCACCACTTTGTACTTTTTTAAAAAGAACATATTTTCATTTCTGTCCATCCCACCCTCCCTTCCTCGCAAAATAACCTCATTAGAATTGAGGGAATCTGATTGTGTATTCCCGTGAGATTAACATTTTACTGGTTAATTTAATTTGAGGGGCTGGCAGAGCGTAGTATAGCGTTCGGAGAGGGGAAAAAAGAAAGAAAGAGAAGTGTGCATCCATCTAACAGGTGGCTGAATCGACCTCAGCTGGTGCCACCTCGGCCTCTGACACTGACCTTGCTCACAACAAGTCTCGCTCTCTCTCTCTCTCTCTCTCTTTCTCTCTCCTTTCCTGTCTTTCTCTCAATCCACTCGTCTCTCTCTAAACAAATAACACTTCTGCTTTCAAGGGGGAGAAGATAGAAAGACACTAAAGGGGAAATATGTTACAGTACTTGCGGCGGCGGAAAGCATTTGAGGATGAATAATTTCTCCCTGTCTCTGGAGAGACGTTGCAGTATTTCTTTCTCTTTTTTTCTTTTAAGGAGAGGGCGGATTTACATAAAAGGAGCAGCGACCACAGCGCTCTGAAAGAGCCTCTAACTGGTGGGAGGATTAAGTGTATCACTGAATGGAATTATGTTGTAAATGACAGGGAGGGGTAAGGACCCCCCGGGCCCCCTCGCTCCCCTCTTCAGTGTCGTGGTCCCATCTGGTCCTTTAAAGAATACCTAGCAGTAATTACCCCCAGATGGCTTAGGGGCTTTGCGCAGGCCGCCCGACCAGGTGCCAGCAAGTCCTGCTGGGTCACTGTATTCACTGCCAGCCCCCAGCAGCACTGCAAAGTGGACCGAGGCTCACCGAGCACTGTTTTTTTTCTTCTTCTTCTTCTTTTTTTACAGGACTTTAAGCAAATAGACGCTTAAAACAACCGGATAGGACAGAACATCTGAGAGGGAGGGAAAACCGGTGGGCTGGACTATATATAATGTTTTTATCTTTATTTTTCCTTTCTTTCACAGGGGGAATAGGCAGCTGAGATGTACCGTACGAATTTCCTTGCGTTAATCAGTTCTCATCTACATGTGTTTTCACCGCAGATGGAGATGTTTGTAAAGCAAATGCTGAAAAGCAGCCATATTGCATTGATCTGTTTTGACTGACCAAAAACAAAGATAAAGAGAGGCAAGCAAACTGAAACCTGTATTGATCACTCGGCTGTTTTCTGCTGTTTTTCTAATAACGTTACCTGAAGGCATCTGTGTTGGGCAACAAGTCTGTTTAGGTGGTCTCAAGGCACTGTAACACAATTGCAAAAGATAGTACAGCATAAGAGGACTTTATGGCTTTATATTCATGAGAACTCACCGAATAGAAAGATTTTATAGATTTATTGTGCTACAGTATTAGCTTCCAGTTTGCATTAAACCATCAAAATCATTGTAATATCACAAGACACCTCATATTATTTTTTAGCCTTATTCAAATTACAAAAGGGATTTGATATACATTTTCAATATTCTACTGACAAGTACAGTGTTTACGTTCCATATAATTTTTTGAGGAAATAAAATATAAGAATATATGAATATGGGTGAAATAATGTTCCATTGTCATTCAGCTTGACAGATGTCACTTAGACTAAGCTGTACTTTGATTACACAAAATTGTATTACATTTTACATGATTATTATATATAATATCTTGATGACAATTGCATAACAAATACGCTCAGAAATAAAGGGACAAAACGTGTCATTGGGGTAATAGCTTTTAAAAATGTACACTTTTGTACCCAACAGGTCCATATTTGTTTGTTATAGGTGCATATTAATATCTAAAAAGAACAATTGTGTACCTCACCAAAGTGTACCCTAATGGTACTGTTGAAATATTCAATCAATTCCATGCATGTTCAATAAAAAAGGTCAGGAGAGGTTTTTCTTTAGGGTTTAACATAATAGCAATTTATTGGATACAAATGAATAATTCAATTGACAGAATTCTGGTATCCTCAATGCAATGCAAAAGTTACATTTAGGAGGTGCGCAACAATTTTCATTTCCTGACTTCAACTTATATAGGCAGCTATTATTAGCAGGTGGAGTTGAGTGAAATTCGTCACTTGTCAATCATTCTCCAGTCCTCCACTGGCAGCACCCCAGACATACGTCCTCTTTTTCTACGAATTCTCTGCACAACATCAAGGAGCACAAAACTTTCTCAGCACATATTCTATGTTCAGTTTTAACACCTTTCTGCTGACAGGAAGTTTCTGCAGATTTCAGGTTAATTTTGGACAAACGTTTATCTACTTCTGCAAAAATGCTGCATTAGTATGCAAAACATATCACACTCAACAGCTAAAGTTCAGTCAATACATGACCATTAAATGACCAATACAAATAATTGTTTAATGAAAAAAGAGACAAACATATTTTAAAAATGTGTATATATATATATATATATATATATATATATATACTTTTTTTCCCAACAGTACCAATGTGCACCTGTAAAGGTATCACCCCAGTGACAAGATCTGAGAGTGTTGAGGTTTGAAGGATAGTGGCAAAGTATAAAGGAATTGTGGAATCACCTTAAATAGAGATTTATAGTATTTCATCAATTCATTTGTATTATTCTATATATTAAGTTTAATATATAAAATTAAAAAATTAATTTATAAAATTAAAATTTTTTCTATATAAAAAATGTAAAGTTGGCAAAAAATTCTGATTTCAACTGTATATGTGTGTGTGTATGTGTGTGTGTATATATATATATATATATATATATATATATATATATATATATATATATATATATATTAATTGCTTAGTTCCTTTATTAATCTGGGGTTGCAACAGCGGAATGAACCGTCAACCGTCATATTCACAGAAATATAATATAAATAAGTATCATTAAACCACTGGGATCAGAATAAACAATTTGCCCCAAGTAATGCTCATTATATTAACGCTAGAGTTTTTCAGTTGCCAGGCAACAAAGTACATTGGCACATTAGTATAGAAAGTGTCATTACAGGTTCTGTATGTGTTTATAATAATTTTACATATCTGATAGGTATGGCTCATATAATATGTTAGACAACAGCTGATATGTGGCTAACTCATGTTCAGTTGAATCTAATAGTGACACCAAGTAGAATTGGTTTAATTTCCTTTGCCATCATTTTGACTTTGACCCAATTTAGTCATTTATTCAATGCAAAATGATTGTTCTCCTTTTTTGTCAACATTAAATCTTCAGAACAAAACATCTTTGTTGTTGGTTAACAACCCAGCTATAGTGATTACTCAATCAATAAAAGGCTATCATCTATTAAGTGGGCACATAAAAAAACTAAATTAAAAAACACATCAAAAATGAAAGTGACTACTTTAATGTCAAAACGACATTAAACTGACATCTAACATTGGCACGCATGCAATATATTTTAGTTGTGTTTTTGGACGGCAGGGTTTGACGTCAAGTTAATGTCGTTTTGACATCAAGGTACTTTGCATGCGTTGTACGGATACAAAGTCCAGTGTAAGTTTGTTATTTTGTAATTGAATCTTGCAAATTAATAAAACTTGCTTATATTATAATACTTTTGTATTATTTTGGTGGGGAAAAGAGCATCAATGTGTGGATGTCAAATAGACATCAAGGTTTTGACATCAAATTGATTTGCCTCTCTGCTTGTTTCTTGATGTTGTTTTACATCAAGGTTTTCTCTGGCCATTATGATAACTAGTAACCAACCATATCAACAGTTAAAAATGTAATATGTTAATAATTAGTTCTGTCTACTTAGCCTAAGATTCATGTTTCAGCGTCAAGCAGATTTTTACTATAATAAGGTGATTCCACACTTTCATTTTCCTCCGATAATTCATTTAACAGCGTGACTCAGTGTGATCACATTTAACATCTCAGTCTCTCAATAGACATAACGAGCCTGGAACATCATTATGATTCTTGATATGAAAAAGCATGCGCACAGACTTTATTAATATAATCTGACCTGCTTTATTACAGGATCTCTCAATGACTCTAAATTGGCTGCTCTGCTTTTGTTCACAGCCGTGTGTGCCTGGAGTATATTTTATGCAGGGTCCCTCCTCTAACAGCAAACGCTATTCAGCCGGCTGGTTGCAAGTGAATGCTGCTCCTCGTTCTGTAAACAATAGACGCTTGACCCCTGCCACACGCTCACATAAAACTCTTCAACAGACTGCTGCCTTTAGCATTATTCAGAAAGAGAGGGCTGTACAAAGGTATGATTTGGATGCCTTGTTCTTTATTACATTCACTGGTGCAGGACAGTCATCTTGATGAACACACACTTACACTTTCATGTCTGTTCCTGTGTAATTTGGTTTGCTGGAGCATATGATTTCATGTTAAATATGTCAATTTCAGATTATAGTGGCAATACTGATTGTATTTAAATAACAATAAACAATGCTAAATATCTGTCATTGCCGAGTAACATTATATAACTTTTTTGACACTTTTTTGGTCCTGGGGAATAATTATTAATATTATTATTAGTAGTAGCAGTAGTAGTAGTAGTAGTAGTAGTATTAGTATTAGTATTATTAAATTGTATATAAATATAGGTATAATGGTTGGCAATAATAATATTAATAATAATAATATTAATAATAAAATAATAATAATAATAATAATAATTTAAAATAGTAATAAATATTGTTACTATTTTGTTGATGATGGCATTATATTTTAAGTTACATAATTTTACTGTTACTCTTATTAATTAGATTTTATTACATTGTTGTTTTTGTTGTTGTTTATTGTTATTGTTATTATTATTATGTTGATTATGTCATTATATATGTAACATACTAATCACCTCTTATAACATTATTATTATTATTAATAAATTATATATAGATATAGGTATAATGTTTGCCAGTAATAACAGTAATAATAATATTAATAATAATGTTTTGCAATATTTCCAAAATATGCATAATTATTAAGATAACATTTATGTCCCAGTAATTTATTGTGCATTATTATAACGTTACAATTATTATTGTTGTTGTTTGTGGTGGTTACCATTGCTGTATAATAATAAAAAATAAATAAATAATAATAATAGTAGTAGTAGTAGTAGTAGTAATAAAAAATCAAAATAGTCTTATTATTATGTTGATGATGGCATTATATTTTAAGTTACATATTTTTTAATGTAACTTACTAATTACCTCTTATAACATTATTGTTGTTGTTGTTGTTGTTGTTGTTAATATTATTAAATAGTATATAGATACAAGTATAATTGTTTCTAATAATAATAATTATCATCATTATGTTTTGCAATATTTCCATATTATGCATAATTTTTAAGATAAAATGTATGTCCTAGTAGTTAATTGTGTATTATTATGATGTTACAATTGTTGTTGTTGTGGTGGTGGTGGAGGTGGTGGTGGTGATTACCATTGCTGTATAATATCAATACTACTACTACTACTACTACTACTACTACTACTACTACTACTACTACTACTACTACTACTACTACTACTAATAATAATAATAATAATAATAATAATAATAATAATAATAATAATAATAATAATAAATCTAAATAATAATAATAATATTATTATTATTATTATTATTATGTTGATGATTGTATTATATTTTAAGTTACATAATTTTTTATGTAACTTTATTTGGCTTTTATAACATTGCTGTTGTTGTTGCTGTTGTGGTTGTTAGTGTTGTTGTTGTTATTATTAATATTATTATTATTATTATTATTATTATTTTGATGATGGTATTATATTTTAAGTTACATAATTTTTTATGTAACTTTTTAATTAGCTTTTATAACATTGCTGTTGCTGTTGTTGTTGTTTGTGATGTTGTTATTATTATTATTATTATTATTATATTCCTTTTAGTGTTGTGGTTGTTGGTGTATTTTTGTTTTGGAACATTAATTTTAAAAAAATGATCATTGATATTCATTTCATTATTTCAGTTGTTCATTTTTTTAACTTTGAAAATGTGATGTAAAGATTAACTATTGCGAGTTGACCATGTCAGCTTTAATGGTTATTTGATTTATATATCATCTATACACTGTTATTAGACAAAACAAACCTGTGAGAGTTCAAGATTGTGTTTTGAGGGAGTTTAATAGGTCCACGGGCCCAAAAGTGGCCATAGTTGGCATTTGTCTAAAAATGAACATCCATTCCATCCATCTGCTGTGTTTTAGTCCTGCGTCTTACAGATGTTTTCTCAAAAGGCATTTTCTCACTGTACCTTACATGCACCAGCTACAATGTGGACTAGACATTCAGTCATTAAGCCATTTGCTCAAGATGCATGCAACACTTTGCTCCTGCAGGTCAACAGAAATGATAGCGAGGCACGTTTTATGGCAGCAGTGCGGTGCGGCCGGAGGGGGATTTGAAGGAGGCAGACTCCATCATTGCTCTAGAGTGCTATTGATTCTTTATTAAGCCAGTGAGCAGTTCATAGGGGGATCTTTGGGTCCCCTTCACGCAGTCATCCTTGAGAGGAGAGTGCCGTTTATCTGTTGTGACAAAGTGCTGGTTGGACGGCCTGGGTTTCTGTTCAAAAGTACCCCTTAGAAAACCTCAAGCACCATTGTAATTGCAGGGTTACTGCAAAAATGATCATCAGCTCTAGATTTTTAAGATCAGAATTGGAAACGTGTTACTCTGTATTAATAGTGATGTTGATACTGTTAATATGAGTAGAGATTGTTTTATTTTAATGTAGTGTAAATATCTATACAGTGGGCAATCATGATGTACATTTTCACAAGATTTGCTTATATTAAGTCTTAATGTATTAATTTATCAAAATTAATGATATTATGAAGAGAAAGACTTAAAGTATTAACAGACCAAGTTTATTGGGAAACATATTATTAACGCTTTAAAATAATGATCCATTATTTGATGTATTTATTAACATGAACAATCTTGTTCAGCATTTATTAATTGTAGAGCCACATTGACTAATCAATTGTTAAAATTAATATTGATGCTTGGTAGCTTTAGTTTATGTGTTGACTTTATTTTTGCGAACTAACCTTAACAAAGATGTACAAATATTGTAATGGCTGTTTTGTTCATCTCACATTAATTTACATTGGAATGAACTAATCAAATGACTGTTTATCACGATGTTCTCAGGAAATAAAATATGCATTGTAGGGCTGCACGATATCGGATGTTTTGTTTTGCTGCGATATGTATTGAGATTGGACTATAATGTCACCTGATGATTTAAATAGCTCTACTTGAAAAAATTTCATTAATTTAGACTGGCGTGATCAAGTCTACGCAGTGCATCTGCATAAAATATAAATAATTACAAGCAAAAATAAATAAGACAGAGCAAAAACAAAAAGGTTTTATGAGGAGTGTAACCGTATTCAAGTACATAAATTAATAAACAATCAAACGTAAAATAACATGGTCATTGTCACTGTATAAATCTATACTTGAAAATATCTATATCTTTTAATCTATAATAAACAATCTACTCCTGCGATGTGAATATTGCTGATATCAATACTTAAATTATATATTGTTCAGCCCTAATACAATGGTTACAATACAATCAGTTATTATAAAGAGATGGTGACAAGTGTCCATAATGTGTAATAATGACGTATATCAAACTTTGGCAATCTGGGACGTTTTCCTGTAAAAACACATTTGCGCACATGTGAATTTTGAATATGCTCAGGAACATTTACAGAGATGGATTAAATGTAATTATACTGTAAATAATTTCTATGTTTTGCACTAATTGAAGTGTTTTGCTTCATAAGACCTCAAAATCTGAGTAAATTGAAGACACAGTTCAGTCAAAATTGTTAATTTACTTACTATTTTCGTACACTGAAGTCAAAACAAATTAAAGATATGTTAAAGAAATCTGATAACCTGTAAACACTTACATCCATAGTTTGTGTACACTGTAAAACCTGATAAGTTAAGTTAATTCAAACTGTTTTACAGCAAACCATTTAAGGTTTGAACCAAAATAGTTTGAGTAACATATGTGTTGATATCATCAAACTTTTAGAGTATTAGTAACTTAAACATTTAAAGTTCAGTTATCAAATTACTATTAGTTCAATAACCTTAAACAAATTAAGTCAAACAACTATAAAACTACTCAAATGGTTTGGTATTCATTTTAGCATTAGAGTTAAGTTAACACAAAAATATAATTCATTCATTCATAACTTATTTGAATAGAGTTCTGCTTAATATAATCAGTTTATGAGTTACCATAACTCTTTGTCATTGAGTTAACGTAAAGTTTTTTTAAATTACAAATTAAACTAACTTATTTCATTTATTGATTTCACTATATTACAAATACTATAAAACAATAGAGACACAGTTTCCATGCAATATACTTAGGAAACATGCATAAACGCAGCACCAGTTTATTTGAATATTGAGCCAAGATATCAGTTCTCCAAATCTCAGCACTAATGGCCACCATGTTTTAAAAAAACGAAGAAATAAATCAAACAAAAGCTAGTTCTAGCCCTCAAAAGAGCAGTGTTTTTATTCCTCTAATCTATGATGAATGCTCTAATACCATAATACCTTGTCATGCTGTTGCTATTTTTCTAAATATTTTGCAGCACCAGAGGTAGAAGGAGGTAATCTCATGTTGGAAACAAGGGATTGTAGGAATTAAAAGCCAATCAAAACATACAGTAGACATGGATTTTTTTAATATTGGTATCACTCAAGCAAATACTCTTTAAAAAAATCATACTTTTCAAAGATTACGGTATAATGCAAAAGAAAACTGAGCAATTTACTGCCTTGAGGAAATGTCAAGAGAAAATTTGTGTCGTTGTAATAAAGCTTGTGGTAGTGAAAGGGTTTCTGCGTGTATTCAAGCAGACTGATTCACTTAGATTGCGGAGTGTGGTGTCATCTGGAAGAGCGCAGTCATTTAGTGTCAGCAGAGGCTGCTGAAGCACCGACTGGTCCTCTGTGTCTGACATATGCTGGACCAGACACCAGCAGATGCCCCCATTGGCCTTGCCCTGATTATTGAATATTAGAAGACTTTTTGTCTCTGCTTTGAAATGCAAGATGACAGAATGGGAGGAGCGACATGTCATAAAACAAGCGCCTCTGTGTACATGTTATTGTGCTTCCGAAACAAGCCAGCTGTGTTTATTTGTTTTCCTTCTTTTCTTTTCCATATATTCTGTTTGTGTATTCTGTGTTTATACAGTATACAGTGGATTATGCATAGTAACTGCTATTAAATTACTCTAAAAGATAAACAAGTAACATAGAATTAAAAGAAATATAGTAATACCTTTAAAAAAAACTAAAAATATATTTTTATTAGGTGTCGAAATATGAAAATACTGTTTTATTCAATTCATCTAATGTTTTCCTGTTAAATATCTTTAATGTCTCTCTAATTGGTCAAGGCATAAAGATGTTTTCAGCCATGAAAACAGGTAAGAATGTGGCCTGGTCCTCTTTTTAGTAGCAAACATTATAACCATGATTTACACAAGACACCTACTGTAATGTAACACAGTGTAACAGTAATTTTTATACAAAAAAATTAAATAAAATCTTGTTCATTAAATTTACAGTAAAACAAGAATCATTTAATGATGTATTCTAAGATTTAAATGTCACAGTGCAGCAGCAACATACTAATTAATTGTAATTTAAAATCTTTATTCTTTGACACCATACGTCAAACCACTATATTTAAATCATTTGTTTTTTCAGTCATTTAGAATATTATACGTTTTTTTGTATGATAATTTATTATTTTATATATTTTAGGTGAGAATGTTTAATTTTCATATAAATGGATAACACAGAAGTGTATGTAGTGTAATTTCACCCATATTTTACATGTTATTTTCACAAAAGTTGTTTAAAACATTAAACATTTTAACACAAAATATTCATAATGTTTTATTTGTAGGTTACTGTATGTAAATCATAAATGTTATTTGATGAGGAATTCAAAAGGGACATTTCATCTTTGACTTGATTATCTATGAAATTCACAATTAAATATAAAAATGTTCCTAAACCCATTTTGGTTACACTTTGAGGTACAATTGTCTGTTGATAAACCATTAATTATAACGTAAACTCCTAGTTTGCTGTTTATTAAGAGTTATTAAGGCAGTAGTTAAGTTTAGGTATTGGTAAGGATAAGGGATGTACACTGAAATTAATGTCTGCAAAATTGTTGCAAACAATTTATATGTTAAATTTTTAAAAAACTAATTAAATTTAGTAATATTTAACTTAGTTTTGTTTGTTTAAACTCAGCCCAAATAAATTGCTTACAACCATTTAACTAATTAGTAAATTCAAGGAATCATCTTTGAATTAGTTTTTTAGTGTAGAATAAGATCATGCATAATATTTATAATTACAAATAAATAGACAATATCTTAATAATAGGCAGGTAATAAGCTATTACCAGAGGCGGATTTAACCAATAAGTGAAAAAAGCACCCGCTTACCGCCTCAAGAAATTCGGGGGCAGAAGTATAAATTATACACATAACATCGTTTTTCTATCATATTTTGTACAGTGAGGGTCTGACAAATACAATTTTAATGTAATTATAACATCTGCACAAAATTTGTCTTTACAAAATCATGAAGCAATCCAGCTGTCAAGTCAGGTAAAGATTCATTTTAAAACAATTAATTATTTTTATTCATTTTTTTTTAAACAACTCACTTAAAATGTATAGATTTCATTGATATAAAACATGAAAAAGGAAACTCAGTGATATAAGAAAAAAACTGCAAAATAAATAAGTAAATAAATAATAAAACTACAAAGGGTGCATTTTAGGACTGTTGGGCCCCATGGTTCGAACTGCTTAGGGCCCCCAAATCACTAAATCCGCCCCTGGCTATTACACTCAAAAAATAATGTTTGCTGTTTGTTCAAACTACTTATTTAAAATGAGCGGTAACAACACAATTATTAAAGTTTTTTCGGGGATAACTTAACTGTTTTATGTTCAATGCACTTAAATGTTTTCATGTTGCCCCAACACAAATTTATTGCGTGGAGCCCAGCATTTTTTTACAGTGTAGAGTCGTGAGAATTGATACACAAGCTAAAGTGCACTGAAAAATGTATTCATTGGATTTACTACATTTTTACTGCATTTGTTTAAGGTAGGTGGTTGCAAATGATTTATATGGGTTGAATTTAAGCAAACAAACTAAATTGAGTAACTTTTAGCTTAATTTATTTGTTTAAATTCAGCCCACATAAATTCGTTGCAACCACTTACATTAAAAATGTAGTAAATTAATTTTTTACCTCATTTTTTTAGTGCTGCAAAATGTTCACACAAAAAAGATGTTTGCTGTTTGTTTAAACTACCTATTATAAAATGAGCTGAAACAACACAATTCTAGAGTTTTGTTTTTTTGTTTTTTTTGGGGGGGGGGGGGGGGGGGGGCAGCTTAATTGTTTCATGTTCAATTCACTTAAATTTGTAAAAAAAACAGTTAAGTTAACTTTATTACTTCATGTTGTCCCAACACAAATAAAATGTGTGGAACCCAGCATTTTTTACAATGTAGTACTAATCTTCAAATAAAATCAAGCATTCTTAAGATGCGGTGTAAAACTTTGCTGTTGTCAGTGTGATGGGGGCATTTTGGAAATGTGGGTTAATTAGTCTTGAAACGTTTTCCCTGCTGCAGCAGCTGTGGCATAATTGATAGAGTGCTATTTACTTCCCAGAGTAAAATTATGCATGCAACACACTTAAAAATATACAATTATAGCTGTGTAGTAATGCTGAAAAGGTTGTGTCAGTTACATTTGCGTGATGTAATTAATGCTACCTAGACTTAGGAGAGGATCGGCTTGGCACGACCATGGCACAATAGACAGCGGTGGAGAAAAGAGGATAAGCACACACAATTAACGCTGGAAATGGACAGCTATGGTTTTGGAGGGTTATTCTGTCCATAAAAAATGTAAATGCACTGGATGTGTGCTTGTTTCTGGTGAACCTGTTCAGCGTTTTCACTGAGCTTTGTTTTGGATGTGCCGACATCTCCACTCAAATGAGTGCCACTGATATCTGCTTTACGTGGGCTTGTTATCGTACTAGTTTGCTGGTTGTGATTGTGTCATTGGAACTCAGTGTAATAAAATAAATAAATCAAAGTGTTTACTTGGTATTTTAAAATAGAAACGTTAAAATAAGAACAGTTTATTAGCATTTTAATGGCAGTCACAGCATGGACCTTTGAAGTGAACTAAATATACAAGAAAAATGGTTACTTTTTATCTATTAAATCATTTGTCTCACAAATTTTATTTATATTATGCCAGTTTTACTTTATTTAGTTCAATTTTAAGTTTATAAGCTGTGATGGGTAAAGTTACTTTTTAGATATGCATGATATATCGGCAGCCGTATCAATATCAGCCGATTAATGATATGTTTTATGTTATCGTTATCGGTCCATCATCAAAATTAGGCCAATATTTTTAAGCCGATAGATTAAATAATTATACAGAACTGTCTTGCACATGCCTGGGTTGAACTCATTCAGACTTGTCCACTGCACTATAACAGAGCTTTCCGCACATTTTTTTTTCCTTCAAAGTCCATCCTTTCTTTGTGTGATATTGTTGTGCGGTAATATCTCAGCAAGTAACCATATTCCTTATCATTGTAGATATGTTGAATAGAGTGTCATTGTGTATTTTGTTTTAAATCGCCTCAGGAAAAATACAATGTGTAAACATAATAGCAGCGTTGGGTTGTTTGTAATCTAATATGATTATTTGTTATTAATATCAATGTGTTGATTGCCATGTGTAGTTGATGTAAGATTCTATTCAGTTTGATAATCATATTTCTAATGATTATAACGAGCGCACGTTGCTTTGAGTAGGCTATTTAGATCACAGGATCAGTTCAAAATTTTATGAAGTTTTTCAAATCAAAACAGTTGTTCAGTGTATAAAAATATAACATTTTGAAATATTTAGATTTATCAGCTAATATATTGGGTATCGACTTCCAAATCGTAAGAGTTATTGGTTATCGATATCGGCCAAACAATCCATATTGGTGCATAACTGTTACTTTTAAAAGAAATGAATATATTACAATCTTAAACCTGTATATACTGTATGAAAATAACATAACAAATATTTTCACATTACTTTCCTAAACACATATAGTTTCTTAAATGTAGTTAAAGTGAGTCAATACTATAATATATTACTTTTAAAAGTAAATTTACCCAACGTTGTTTAGATTAAGTGAGTTGAAGATGGATGCAGACGGATGATAAACATCACAGTTCTAAGCCGGCATTATGATCCTCCATCCCGTTGCAGCAGCAACCCGTTTGTGAAAAATACACACTCAGGCCCCGTTTACACTGATACATCTTAGTTTTAAAATGGTGTTTAGAACGAAAACGATCCACATCCACATTGGCGTTTCACATTTCTGAAAAGCTCTCTTTCCACACAATACCGCTGAAAGCACACATCACGTGACCACACACACACAGGCTTGCGCTGCAGCATACGTCAGCGGGTGCTTTGAGACTCTTCTGTCTTTACGATCAGGTAACGTGTCACAGCATCAGTGCACTGCTTCAATCTTTCGCTTTCATGCTTGTACTTAGTCATTTTAGCAAAAACCTCAGATACTGTTGCTTGGTTCCTGTTGGTTGTGCACCTTTTTTACCAACCAAGTTTGTCGACGCCATTATAACGACACAGATCACTCTACCTGTTCATGCCAGAGTCCAGCGGAAAAAGTGATTGACAGGTGGTAATTTGTGTGTATCTTTATTTATTTATGATTTGGTTATGGGTAAAACAAAGACTTTGCAGGTCAGGTAGTTGAAACGGTAGGCTACAAATAATTAATCGTTATGAATTAATTAATTATTCATAAATAATTAATTCACCAATGCCTATGACGACAATTTCATCACGATGTTTAACATTAGACATCGTATGATGCCAAATTGGTCGACATCGCCCAACCCTAGTTGAAGAGACATCATTTCTTGCTGTTAAGTGCTTTTGGTATTGTATTCTGACTTTATTTTTTTACATTTATTTCAATTCTGATTTTATATCTCACAATTCAGACTCTTGTTCCCCCCTCAAAACAGTTTATTGGCTTATTACGACTTTTGCAATTCTAAATTTATATTCTGCAGTTCTTTAGTCAAAGTCTTATTTCTGAGAATAAATAAGTGTTTATATAGAGAGTGGAGGTTTTTGTTGGTGAGAGAGAGAAGGATTATTTGAAAGACTGATGGGGGGGATTTCTTCTTTTTTTATATATATACACCTAAAGTAATATGCGGAAGAACGGTCAGTCTCTCCTTTGCTGCTGCCTTGTGTATCCATTAACAAACCTCTCGCTTTCTTAACAACCAAGCCATAAAAAAGACCTTTTCCCCCCCTTTACACTGGCAACTGTTTTTCCCCCACAGTTTCAATTTTGCTTTAATTTGAACTTCATGCCAAAGCTTGAGGAAGGTGAAAGCAAGGTGGGAGACTTACAAGCACAAGGTGCAAGCAAGGAAAAAAGGAAGAAGAAAAAGAAAGCCACACACGCCATCCATTGGCCTTTGTATTGATTCACAGGGGTGTTGAAAAGGTCTTTGGTCATGCCCTTACCAAAGCATACTAATTTGCTCGATCAAGTCTGTCAGAATATCGACTGGGAGGAGGTTCGGCGGCCGCCATTGTGTTTCCTCCAGCGGGGAGCCGGTCTGTGAAACAGGATTACCAGAGGTCACGCAGGCACTGAAAGGATGTCCATCACTTTCTGTCTGCTAATACAAAGGGGCGGTTCGGGGACGTGATTGAGATGTTGAAGACAAGAGGAATGGCAGTTTCAGAAAAAAAAAAGAAAAAAAAACGAGAGAAAAACATCTCTTGCATGCAAATGTCTGACTGTTAATGTATTCATAGCCATTTCACAGAGTTTTAATCTCAGGACGCCACTGGCATACCGTTTCTCCTCGATTTTAAATTCAGAATGAAGAATAGTGGATCAGCTGCAGAATTTACTGTAGCACAAAAATGCAATAAAAAAATTTGTAAAAATGATTGATTGTTTCAGCTTTATTGGAACATTTCATGAATTTGACCTTGACAGTGGCTTTTTTAACGATTATTTCCTTAATTCCCAGTAAGATTTACCTGTTATGAGCAGAGAGATTAAAAAAAATTCTGGTTGTAAAAGAAATGAATACATATGATTTATTGTAAAAGCTCTTAAAGTTAGAATTTTACAATTTGTATACGTTTAAATTTTAACAACAAAATGTAAATAAACTGTAATTATTTTAACTTAATTAATATTTTTTTCCCAACAGAATTACTTAATTACTCTACTAATTATTAATTGCTTTATATATAGTTGAAAACTTTATGTTTAAAGTTTATATACAATTTTGCAGTTCCTTCGGCTTAGTTTCTTTATTCATCAGGGGTCACCTCAGCGGAATGAACAGCCAACTTATCCAGAATATGTTTTACACAGCGGATGCCCATCCAGCTGCAACCCAGTACTGGGAAACACACACATTCATTCACACATATACACTATGGTAAATTTGGTTTATTCAGTTCACCTAAAGTGCATGTCTGGACTGTGGGAGAAACCGGAGCACCCGGAGTAAACCCACGCCAACACAGGGAGAACATGCAAACTCTACACAGAAATGCCAACCGATTTAGCCAAGACTCGAACTAGTGACTTTTTTGCTGAGAGGTGACAGTGCTAACCACTGAGCCACCGTGTTGCCATTTAGTCAATCAATCAATTATAAAAACAATCAATAAACAGTCATTTTCTTTTTATCAAGATGATTAAAGTTCATTTTTAGCCCTTTTATTACGAAAAAAGTACTGGCATCTATTCTAGCTGTTAATGTATATTCTGTTAATGTTAATACTGTAAATTCTATATAAATATTTCCCATTCTCTGTCACTCACAGTCCCTCAGCCTGTGCTCCTGATGAGCGTCAGGCTCTATAAATAACCCATTGTGTGTCCACTCCTAATGTTTCCTAATCTCTGCACGCGCGCTGAAATCCTACGCCACATCGTCGAACAAACCTCTTTGCTCAACAGTGGTTTTTATTATGCCCATTATTATAACAAATATCCAATTATCTATTATCTTGTCGATCTGATTGTGTAGCTCTTTGTGGCGGCAAGGTCAAATACTCTTACCTCTATAGGTGAACATCTGCCTGTGCTTCCTGCCTCGTGGCCTGCAGCCCCTTTAACCTGATCACATAGGTATTTCGCTTTCATTCCCCCCGCGTTTTGTTTGTTTGATTGGCTGAGCAGGTGTTTTATAACCATTAGAGACTCCATTGCGACCCCGTCTCTGAGTAGTAAGCAAATAGAACAAGCAGACAGCCAAGTCATGCAAGTGATTTTTTTCTTCTTTCTCCTCAATGGAACCATCTGGTGAATGAGCCAAAGGAAACATAGGGTCGGTGCGCTTGTTTACCTTTGGTGACATAATTGTGTTTGGAGGAGAGCGTTTGGTCACGGTGAGGCTGCCAGTCGCTTACACTGCTTTAAATAAGGGCTTCATCTGTGGCCTTGTTTGCTGTTAGCCAGCCATTTTTGTTATCAGTCTAAATTATGTCATGTAGATTTTGTTTTAAAATGTATCCACCTTGTTCACACATCATGATGGTTTGTGTGAATATTGAAATTAACTTCCCTTAATCTGTAAACAATTTCAGTTTTTAAAAAAGGGGGTATTATTCTTCTCACACACTGTAAAACCTAATAAGCAGTGCTTAGTTTGAGCCGGTTCTTGAAAATGTCCAATATTCCAGCCTGATCTCACGAGAAAACGTAAGTATTTTACGTTTTTTTCAGTTTAGTGGCTAATTCGTACGAATTCGTACGAGTTCATTCGTACGAAATTATACGATTTTAAAAAGGAGGCGTGGCACCTAACGCCACCCCTAAACCCAACCGTCATTGGGGGATGAGCAAATCGTACGAAAATGTACGAATTAGATCGTACTAATTCATACGAATTAGCCACTAAATCAAAAAGTTACGAATTGCTGTGAGATTGTGTTGAATATTCATGTTTAGCTTCTGGTATTTATTTTAATGGATCCGGCATTAACTTGTGTGCGGTTAATACCTACATGTGTGTGTGTGTGTGTGTGTGTGTGTGTGTGTGTGTGTGTGAGAGAGAGAGAGAGAAAGACAGAGAATGTGAATGCAATCAAAGGCTGTGTGGATGCCTGTGCACATGATGGTAGTCATCATGCCCAAGTTAAAGCAAAACTAAATTCCCTCAACAATACTTTCAGCCAATTCACTTGTTAAGTCGGGACGTATCGGTGACGTATAAAATACTGTTTCCGGGTCCAAGCCTCTACTCATTTGAATTGATAAAATATTCGATTATGGTCACTTTTTAGTCCAATCACACATTAAAGGGAATTTTATTTAAAATCATGGTGTACACAACAATCTCTGGACTTGCTGCATCACAGACACCACATTTTAACAATTTATAAAATATTTATCACTTTCTGGCCATCAGATATTAGGCATGAATATATATATATATATATATATATATATATATATATATATATATATATATATATATATATATATATATATATATATATATATATATATATATTGCAATTGTGATTTTTTTTAAAGTATTACAGCGCTTTGTAAATGTTTATTTTTACCATTTGATGAGTCTATACAGTTTGATAGAGCTCTTGGACCTGGAAGCCGCTTCGCGTGACGTCACACTTAACAAGCGGATCGGCTTTCTATATGTTTGCAATCACTCTCATTGGTTGGTGATTGTTGTTTCGAGCGCAGTGAGCAGCACAAATAAACAATGGCATAGTGGCCAACCTAAATAATATTTATATTTTTAAAACGGCAAAGATACAGTCACACAAGCTACATGTTTTTATTATCCATGACTGACCTATAATGGCACAAAATAATAAAATACTGTTCAGTGATGTTTTTTTTTGCGCTATCACTGTTTAATGACGTCATGTTCTGGGAAAACTAAAATAGTTTGGTGGACGTTGTTCACGGTAACTTTTATTACCTGGTTTTGTAAATATTCATTTACAAAATAAACACTGCTTGTAAGTCAGTAAGATTAAGTTAGTAGAATTATGTTTTTCTCTAAACAAACAAATTAACAAGCTGCTTACTAGGGCTGGGTGATTAATCGAAACAGAATCAAAATCGACATTCAGAACCAATAATCGATCAAATTTTTCCGGGTCAATTTTTTCAATTACTTACCTCACCGCGTGTGAAGTCATGTGACCCTGCTCTGCTCGTTACTATTGTGTTACTTTGCACTACACTGACGATTAACTCACCCGAGATGCCTTGAGAAGGCATACAATATTTGTTTACAGAAGATGCAAGAAATGCACCTTTTAAATTATTATTTACAGGATATGCAAGAGTTAACAAATAAATTAAAAAAAAATAATCGTTCATTAATCTCAATCGAGTTAAAATGTTCAAGTAATCGAGATTTAGATTTTAGTGCTTACATAAACATAATATCAGGTTCAGGATTAAGTGCTTCAGTAAGTAAGAGAAGATTAGCATGTGCTAATGTAATGGCTGTATTTATTTGTATGCAACATCCTCCTCTAAACCCCACACAATCTCACAGCAGTTTGCAAGTTTTTGATTTAGTGGCTAATTTCTATTCATTTGTTTGATCTCATTCGTATAATTTAGTGCAGTTTGTTCATCCCCCAATGAAGGCTAGGGTTAGGGATGAGGTTTTGGAGCATGCCTCCTTTTAAAATGTTACTTTTTCATGAATGGATAATATGAGCCACTATTCGGACATAATGTAAAATAGTTACGCTTCATCATGAGATGGGACTGAGTAAACCACATGCTCTACTCCTCGATGGTAACCTTCAAAACTGCAAATCCCAATATACAGAAAAAACATGAATGCAGCATTCACTATGATTCAGGATTCAGTATTCACATGCATTATTGTGCATGATCAAACAAAATACAGTTGCATAAAGATACACACATACAGTTGACATGCTGGTAACTACAAATCATCCAGATCACAGAAATCATGTCATGCTGAAAATTTGTGTATATGCTGGAGAAAATGTGGAAATCAAAAGGCGAATCACTATCACGTTTTCTGGGACTTCTCGGTTATTTAAAAATATTGGAAAGAAATACACAATGCCTTACAAAATATCTTTGAATCTGTGATACCCTTTGATTGTAAAATTCTATTTTTAGACATATACACAAGGAATGGTTGAAAAGGGATAAATATATAATGAATATTTTGTTGGTGGCTGTCAAAAAGATCATTACCAAAAAGTGGTTGTCACATGAAAGTCCTACCCTTTATGTGTTACAATGGAAATGGATAAAATGGAGCAAATCACTGCATTTGTAAATCAGAAAATGGAACAATTTATTATTCAACATCCCATAGACCTGAACTTTTCTGTTAACCTAAAATCGGAAGGATCACTCCCTTCATGTACATAGTTTTGTTGCTGATGTGTATGTACTGTATATCCTATCTTACTGGTTTATTTATTTACTTTTACTTAATTGCCCCCACCCCTTCTTTTTTTCTTATTTTATTTCCTATTGTTTATTTCTATTTTTTAATTATGTATAAAATTTGTGTACATGTGCACAAAAAGGAAAGCATATATTGCTGAAAGAGAAAGTGGATGTACAGAATTTGTACTTATATTTGTGTGTATTCAGATGTGTGATCTCTGACATGTACCTGATGTAAGTAAACCTTTTGAGAAAATGAAAAAGATAATTAAAAAAAAAAGAAATCCTCCAGAACTCTGTTTAATTTCAGGTTTTTCCAATCAAATTTGAGTCCACAGACCTTTATACCTGTTAAATATGATGAACTTACATTTTAGCGTGGTATACTCATTTATTTACTTTAAACTGTTCAGGTTTGCAGTTCACCTTTAAAATATTAAAAGATAAATTGTTTAAATTAACAGATTGCTTTCTATAGGTCACAACCCCAATAGCTCAAAATCAGCTTTTTCATAGCAACATTTCAGACACATTGAATATTACCGTAGTGTAAGGAATAGGGTTGCACAATATATCATTTCAACGCAATGAGAACGCAATGTATGAATTCACAATAGTCACATTGCAGCATCTGCAATGTGGTGTTGGGATTATTATTGTTGATGAGCAATGAAGAATGTACAGTGTTTACATTTTACATTACATTTGATTATTCAGTAATGGGGGCAGGACAAAATAGTGATATGCATGTGGCGGCCCTTCTTGTAATGGAGGATCGCACATATAACAATGTTGCAATTCTAAGAAATATATGTGCTGTTAATAAAAGAAATACATTGTATAACATTTTGATGAATTTTTCCCTCCTTATTTACAAATATCATAATATATTGTGAATTGTTTGCTTGTGACATATTGCTTATATCGTGATCTGTCGTTGAGGGCAAAATAAGATAATATTGTATCGTATTAACCTGAATATCTGACTACTTGTTTCACTTTTATCTGTGCTCTACCTTATTTATTAATTCTTGAAATGTCTTTGATTCACTCCTCTACAAGATTATTTCGATCCAAGGTAATATTTTCATTCCAAATGGAACTATTCAAGTCATCTGCCAAAATCATATTCATATCGCAATATAAATCGCTGAAAAATAAAATATTGCAATGTCAGGTTTTTCCAACATCATGCAGTCCTAGTAAGTAATGTACAGACAAAACACAAAACTCTCAAGATAGATTTGGTCAGAGATATGCTCGCAATAATTCACTTGAAAAGACCAAGTGGAACCTTATTTACATCACAGAAAAAAAATAATAAAGCATGAAGCCAAATGTACCTCTCACTCATTAATCCAATAAATAAATCCATGGTCCAAACTGCATTAGGGAAAAGATAGATATTTTAAATTAAATATGAAAATTATAACAGAAAAAAAATAAGATAAAAAAATAATATATATATATTATTATTATTATTATTATTATTTTTTATTTATTTTTTTTATCTTAATAATATAATTTTTGTGTTCTTCCTTGCTTAAAATAGTGTCTCATACCATAATGTATTTTTGAACATGGAAGTTGAATGTCCATCAGTCAAAAATGTTGTTCTTTGCAAATACTGAACAGTTTTTTTTGTTTGTTTGTTTGTTTTCTGGAACTCCAGCAACTGTGACTCCAGAATCTCGATCTCTATGCTGACAGTGGAAAGATTGAAATGTTTGTTGTGTGTTTTTACCATTGTTGTCAATAAACAATCAGAACCGACGTTCATCTCTCCATGTACTGGGCAGACCGTTATGCCACACTACTACATGTAATTATAAAATTGATGATAATTACAGAGTGACTCATTAATCTCTCATTAGACCATTGTGTATAAACTCAATGACATGCAAATCAGTAAAACGAGAAGGGAAGAAGAGGATAAGTACTTGAACAAGAACCGTGAAGAGCAACTTATTATCTGTGGTAAGACACATCTGAAATATAGAGGGATATGTATTATTTACACATGTCAGGGTTTATTTGAAGGTATTTATTTGTTTGATTTTAAACTTTAATTTCAGATTGATTGGAATGTTCATTTAAAAATGTGTATTTTAGCATATTTATTATTGTATATACAATGACCTGGAATAGTATGTGAATACCTGCAGTATGTCAGATTTAAATTTAATAACAAAATACCAAAGCAAATAGCATGTGCAAGAAAATAATGCAGGAGCTTTATTCAGAACGAACTTTTTTAACTGGTGTCAAGGTGATTTTAAGCAATGTATGAAATCAGGTCCCCCAAGTGAATGCAGTACACCGCATAAACTATTTGACTATAAACTGTTTAAATGTATTATTTTGGGAGGTTGGTTGTATTGTTTTTATAAATTAATTTCTAAAGAAACCGTAAAATGTTTTTGATTGAAAAGTGTTCCTGAAAATCTAAATATTTTCAAATATTACTTTAATGTTGCTATTGTATTACCAAGGTTATAAGCTTTGGGTTTTTAATTTAGTTTAGATGTATTTTAATTAGATTATAATTTCATTTTTGTTAGTTACTTTACAGTGTTACTCTAGCTTTTATATTTATATATATATATATATATATATATATATATATATATATATATATATATATATATATATATATATATATATATATATATATATATATATATATATATATATATATATACATATATATACATATATATATATATATATATATATATATATATATATATATATATATATATATATATATATATATATATACATATATATACATATATATACATATATATACATACAGTGTGGGAATGGAGGGGTAGGGGAGAGCGGGGCACAAAGCAACGCTTTTTGGTTTTGGCCTATAACAAACCCTATATTTTTACCAACAGCACCCAAGCCTCTCCTACAAATGAGCACTGAAAGTATGATCGCCGGACCTATGGTTTCTGTGCAGTATTGCCAAAAGTGCCAGGGGTAAAATTGTTACTATTTACCCCACCTGCGGGGCAAGTTGTAACAGACAGAGAGTTAATTGTAACACGTGCTTTTGAAGTCAGATTTCACACAGTTAATTTGAATTCAGTTTAGTTTTAAATATTATATTTCCTCAGTACTTAACTCATTTTTTTATTCTACATAGCATAGCATGTTTATTTATTTATTTATTTATCTATTGGATAAACACATTTGAATTTATTTGTATTATTATTCATTATTATACAATGCATTTATTTGCATTATTAGCAATGACTTTAATTTTTTTTCTATTTAAAATATTGTCTATCAAAAATATGTTTTATATAAAAAGTTCTCATTATTACACTCAAAATTCAAAAATTATTTTGTTGGTTTAACTGGCGTCCAACAGCGTGTGGCTTAATTGTAACACACTATTACAACTAACCCCGCTGTGTCATGTTTTCCTCAAAACTGTCTAGCAGTCACTGAGTGTTTGTACATCTTTTAAAATCTTTTAGCCTAGAAGACAGTAATCAAATCAATATAATATTTTACACACATACTTTCACAGGTAAAAAATAAATGAATAAATAAAGAGTATCATAACGAATACTATTATGCTACTTTCTCTTGTGTTTCTCATCCAAATCTCGTCAAACTTTTTCAATAACTGACCTAAAGATGTTCGTCGATACTATGGTTAAAACCTTAGAAGCATGCTATGGTTAATTCTGAGCAAATACCTTAAAACTCTGTGTTACATTTTAGCCCATGTTACTTTGTGCCCTACGCTCCCCTGTGCAACGTCATGTTTTTTCATCCTGGTAATGTAGATGTTGGACTGAAGCAGCTAATATTAATTGCTGAATAACTTCTGAAAGATTTCACATGCTGTCTGGGCTTTCACTGCCTTTCTACACCTTCCTTTCTTCATGTGTTTAATACGTTTTCCTGTGTCATTTAAATTAATTTCACAACTTAATTTGTAAACTAATTAGATTAGTTTCGTTTCATATATATTTCTTTGGTTCTTATCAACATCTGGTAAAAATTTCAAATCAACAGCACCTTTAGAAATATGTTTATATATTATAAAATGGTGGCGTGTTGAAAACTTATTTCCCCCACTGTATAAGTATGTATGTATGTATGTACAGTATGTATGTATGTATGTAAGTTGGTATGAATATATATGTATATATATATATATGTGTATATATATATATGTATATATATATATATATATATATATATATATATATATATATATATATATATATGTATATGTGTGTGTATATACATATATATGTATATGTGTGTGTATATATATATATATATATATATATATATATATATATATATATATATATATATATATATATATATATATATATATATATATATATATATATATATATATATATATATATATATATATACACACACATATACATATATATATATGTACACTGGCGATCAAAATAAGAGAACAATTTATAAATAATTGAACAATTCTGAAATAATTTCATCTTCACTGCTCAACAGTTGGAGTTTTTGTCCCGTCTATACCATGCTACCAGAACACCTTTTAACCAAAATAACTAAGACATTTCAACATAAACTGTTATATTGCAGAAAACACACTGATCAAAATTAGAGAACAACAATGCCTGTAGCATGGAAATAGATTACAACACAATTTTCTGAAGGTTACAACAGTCAGCAATTAGTAGGAAGTGTACAGGCCTCTGCTCTGAATGACTTAAGCACATTTGCGGCCACAGGACAGCACTAGTCTCTCACACTGCTCTGGTGTGATTTTGGTCCACTCTTCTTCCAGTCTCCTCCACAGTTCGGTGACTGTAGTGGGTTTCTTGACCATAACTATGTCACCAAGGATTTTCCAGAGGTTCTCTATTGGGTAGAGATCAGGACTCTGGGCAGGCCATGTCACTATTTCAATGTTTTCAGTTTCAAGGAACTGCTTTACTCGTTTTGCTGTGTGACATGGAGCATTGTCCTGCATGAAAACTGCTGGCTGATTGGGTGATGAACGCAGGGAAGGAACCATATGTTGTTGAAGAAGGTTCTGATAAACATTTGCATTCACTTTGCCACTTAGCTGTATAAGAGGCCCAACTCCAGCTGCAGAAAACATACCCCAAACCATGAGACTTCCTCCACTTTTCACCGACTTCTTCACACACTTTTGGTTCAGTCTTTGTCGCCGAACATAATGTTTCCCATCAAACCCAAATAAATAAAGCTTGCTTTCATCACTGAAGTGAACTTTGGACCAGTTGTCCTCTGTCCTCTGTCCACACAACATGTTCCTCAGCAAAGCTTAGTCTAGCCTTTTGATTCTTTCTGCTTATGAGAGGTTTGGTCACTGCAGAGTGGACTTTGAGTCCAAATGCTCCTAAATGTCGAGACACTGTATGACGAGACAGATCTTTACCCTGTTCAGCGCTGAACTGGTGAGCAATTCCAGATGCAGTGTGGAAACGATTGGCCATTGAGATCCTCCGCAGTATCCTGTCCTCTTTTGTATTTGTCTTCCGTGAACGATCAGCCTTCTTGGGGGACTTGAATGAGCTTGTGATGTTGTAAAGATTCAATATGCTTGAAATCACAGATTTGGAATGACCAACTTGTCTTGCTATGGCTGATTGGGTCATCGCTTTGGCCTTCATATGGACAACCTGCTGCTGGACTCTTTCAGTCACTTTAGAACGGCCCACCACATTGCAGAGTCAGTGAAACTGGAAGTTCCCCTTCGGATGGGGAACTCCAATGCTATGTGGAAACTTCCACTATGGGGATTTCGTCAGAATCCAATCATCTGAAAGAGTATAAAAACGGGCCAATGAAATGCCAATGAGTTGGCAGCGTCAGCGTGCACAGCTGGCGTCAATGACAATCAGTCATGCTATAAAGACGCAGCCAGTGCCATGCTCGACATCCTTTCGCTTTCAGAGCCTTTCACGAAGCTTCTGAGAGAGTCTTTGAGGGTATCTCCAACCTGTGTCTACAGAGAGAGATCGAGAAGCAGCTTCTCCCGGTCCAGAGCGCGTATACGCAGTGGCAGATGGTCGAGCTGGGTATTTCTCCCTTGCCTGGCGTCCTTTGGGTCCGGTCCTCCAAGAGCGGTTTGTATATAGGAAAAAAGCTTTCCTAAAAGAGCAACACGGTCGTGCAGCGCGTCTTTTTCAAGACGTCACTCCGACTGTGCGTTTCTGGATGCGGTGGTTTCCTATCCCCGAATGATGGGCACGAGCACAGCGTTTCATGTCTGGGGGTCCAGCATGTTAATGCGGTGCTCGCGGGCAGTGCATGCCATCACTGATGTCATGTCTGTTGCGCAGTTAAGATCGCGGCTCGCTCTTGCAAAAGAGCCACCCACCCCAGTTGTCCCCCGCACTGCGGTTGGCACTCGGGCAGATCTGAGGGTTTCAGTGAGAGTAAATCCGCCGCCCCCGGGCCGCGGACCTCTCGCTCCTCCACGCGCTCCATCCAAGCTTCAGGTGAAGAGAAGCGCTCCGTCCTGGGATGGTCGCTCTCTCACCTGATGACACCGGGGGTCAGATGTCCATCGCTGCATCGGAGGATGGGCTGTCATTGTCTGATGAGGATGCGAGCCCGCTCGCCCCCTCCCTCCGGGGTGGAGAGCGCGGCGTTAGCATCTAAAAAGCAGACGTGATGGCCGTGCTTTCTCGGGCTGCTTCGGCCGTGGGTCTGGTGATGGTTTATCCCCCAGCCCCGCGGCCGGACCGACTAGATGGGTGTATGTGGAGGATATAAGGAGGCAAGACCTTCAAAGCCTCCCGTCCCCTTCTTCCCGGAAGTGCACAGTAAACTCACGCGGTCCTGAAGGCACTTTTTTCTGCCCGATCTGCGTGCGCTTCCATCCTCACCATCCTTGGAGGTTGGGCTGTCAAGGTCTGACGAGGATTCGAACCCGCTCGCTCCCTCCGGGACTTTGAGCGCGGCGTCGAATCCAGAAGCAGACTTTGCGGCTGTGCTTCCCCAGGCTGCCGTGGCTCTGGAGATGGTTTATCCCCCAGCCCCGCGGCCGGACCGATTAGAGGGGTGTGATGTGGAGGATGAAGGCGAGACCTTCTAAGCCTCCCCATCCCCTTCTTCCTGGATGGGCACAGTAGGCTCACGCAGTGTGCTGCGTGCGCCTTCCCCCTCACCATGCACGCTATGGCCACCTACCAGCGCTACCAAGCGCAGGCGCTGGCCCGGCTGCGCGAGGATGGTTCTGACCCAGGACTGAGCATGCGCTCCGCACCGCAACCGACTATGCTCTTACAAAAAAAAAAAAAAAAAAGTCGGCTGTGTGTGCCCTGGGAAGGACGATGATCACATCCGTGATCCAGGAATGCCACCTCAGGCTAAACCTGGTGATGTGCGTGACGTTGACAAAGTTCGCTTTCTTAACTCACCCATATCCCAGGCTGGCCTGTTCGGCGACACTGGTGGTGAATTCGCCCAGGAATTCACGCCGGTGATAGAGCAGTCGGAGGCGATGGGCGAGGTCTCTATCGGCGGGATTGTATGACCGCTCCCCCCCGCCGAGCCATCCACATCCACTGCTTTTTCGCCGAGGACGCCCGCCCGCAGCTTTGCTTCGCCGCCCCCGCCTGCGCCTCCGGCCACGCGGCTGCGCCGAGCATCGCGCCGGCAACCAGCGTCCCCCGCCCAGGGCGCCGCTAAGTTCGGTAAAACGGACCGCGAAGCGTCCCTGAGGCGGGCCATCTGGGGAGGAGGGAATTTGCTCTTTCCCCGCTGGAGGGCGGGGCACGTTATTTAAAGGCGTTTAAAAAAAAAAAAAAAAAAAAAAAACGCCATCAAAATCCTCAGTGAAAGAGCACTTTTCCCCTCCTCCGGATGTGACAGCCCGAACACTGCCAGTCTGGGACGCTATGCCTTCCAGCTCGCAGGATCGGTGCATTTCGCCAATGGCTCATGGAGCACGAGAGAACGGTCTTCTTTCTCTCCACTCCCAGCCCCTCTCCTGGAGTTTTGAGTGCGAGACGAGAACAACTCCTCTCCTGCTCTCCTGTGGGACCCCAGCGCTCCCCGGATGAGCCCACTCACTCCACGCTGCCCCGCCGCTGGCACGTCAGCGATCGTGCGGGTGGGACCATTTGCGGGGGCTCTGCCTGCCTGGTTAGCGCGGGCCAGCCCATCGCAATGGCTCATCCATACGATCAGACTCGGCTATGCGATTCAGTTCGCGAAACGGCCTCCCAGGTTCACGGGCGACCAGGGTCAGTCCTGTGTCCGCCCCTGTCTTGCGAGAGGAGATTGCTGTCCTCCTGGCGAAGGATGCAATCGAGCCGGCCCTCCAGCCGAGATGGAGCGCGGGTTTTACAGCCCGCACTTCATCGTGCCCCAAAAAAAAAAAAAAAAAAAAAAAAAAAGCGGTGGGCTATGGCCAATCCTATATCTGCACATTTTGAACCGCTGCCTTCACAGGCTGCGCTTCGGAATGCTTACGCAGATGCGCATCACGCGATTCGTTCGTCCTCAGGATTGGTTTGCAGCAATAGATCTGAAGGACGCGTATTTTCATATCTCCACACTTCCACGCCACCGGCAGTTTCTGCGGTTTGCGTTTGAAGGTCGAGCGTGGCAATACAAGGTCCTCCCCTTCGGGCTCTCTCTGTCTCCGCGAGTTTTCACCAAGCTCGCGGAGGGTGCCCTCGCGCCCCTTCGGCTCGCCGGCATCCGCACGCTCAATTATTTCGATGACTGGCTGATTTTTAGCCCACTCTCGGGAGCAATTGATTATGCACAGAGACAAGGTGCTCCGGCACCTCCGCCCGTTGGGGTTTCAGGTCAACCGAGAAAAGAGCAAGCTCGCCCCCGTGCAGAGCATCTCCTTTCTCGGGTTGGAGCTGGACTCGATCACTATGGAGGCGCGCCTCTCACGAGAGCGCACTGAGGTAATGCTGAACTGTCTGAGAGAGTTCGACAGGAAAAAAAAGTGGTCCCCCTGAAATTATTTCAGAGGCTCCTGGGGCATATGGCATCCGTAGCCGCGGCCACGCCGCTCGGATTGCTCCATATGAGACCACTACAGCATTGGCTTCACGATCGGGTCCCCAGACGCGCATGGCACGCGGGCCCACACCGAGTGACTGTCACTGCGCTGTGTCACTGCACCCGCACCCCCTGGAAAGGACCCCTCCTTCCTACGGGCCAGTGTGCCCCTAGGTCAGGCGTCCAGGCAGGCTGTCGTTTCGGCAGATGCCTCCAGTATGGGGTGGGGGGGCCGTGTGTAGCGGGCATGCTGCTGCAAACCTGTGGAGGGGAACCCAGCTGCATTGGCATATAGACTGCCTAGAGCTGTTGGCAGTGTTTCTCGCTCTGCGCCGCTTTTTACCGGTGCTGAGGGGGCCACACGTGCTGGTCAGGACGGACAGCACGGCCGCGGTAGCGTATTCCATCCGGATGGGGGGTATACGTTCCCGCTGCATGTCTCAGCTCGCTCGCCGTCTGCTCCTCTGGAGTCATACGCAGCTGAAGTCGCTGCTTGCTATTCACACCCCGGATGGGCTCAACCGTGCGACCAACAGGCTCTCACGGCAGCTCCTTCCCCGGGAGAATGGCGACTCCACCCCGAGTCATGCGTAAGTATGCACTCCCCCCAGTGAGCCTACTCGCGCAGTTTCTGTGCAAGGTCAGGGAGGACGAGGGGCAGGTCTTGCTAGTTGCGCCCCTGGCCCAACCGGACCTGGATATCAGAACTCTCCCTCCTCGCGACGCCCCCCCTGGCGAGTCCCTTTGAGAGAGGACCTACTCTCTCAGGGACAGGGCACCATCTGGCACCCTCGCTTAGTTCTGTGGAACCTCCACGTGGGGTCCATAAGACGCGACGAGGAAGACTTAGGTAACCTACCGGTGGCGGTGGTTAATACCATCACTCAGGCTAGTGCACCCTCTACGAGGCATGCCTACGCCCTGGAGTGGAGTCTATTCACTGAGTGGTGCGCTTCTCGCCGAGAAGACCCCCGATCTTGCCAGATCAGTGTTGTGCTTTCTTTCCTTCAGGACAGGTGGAGCGAAGGCTGTCGCGCTCCACACTGAGGGTTTACGTGGCCACCATCTCCGCTCATCATGATGCGTGGATGGCGGCACCGTGGGGAGGCATAACCTCATCATCCAGTTCCTCAGAGGTGCGAGGCGGATGTTTTCCCCCGCCCCCCTCTCATACCCTCTTGAGATCTCGCGGTAGTGCTACGAGCCTACGTGGGGATCCCTTCGAACCACTCGACTCAGTATCCTTGAGATTTCTGTCCTTGAAGACAGCTCTGCTGGTCGTGTTGGCATCGGTTAAGAGGGTTAGGTACCTGGAGGCATTTTCGGTCAGTGACTCGTGCCTAGAATTCGGGCCGGCCTACTCTCACGTTGTCCTGAGACCCCGGCCCGGCTATGTGCCCAAGGTTCCTACCACGTCGTTTTAACAATCAGGTAGTGAGCCTGCAAGCGCTGCCCACGGAGGAGGCAGACCCAGCCCTTTCATTGTTGTGTCCTGTTTGCGCTTTGCGAATATATGGGGACCACACGCAGAGCCTTAGATCCTCTGACCAGCTCTTTGTCCATTACAGTGGTCGGCAGATGGGAAGTGCCGTATCTAAACAGAGGTTGGCCCACTGGATAGTGGATGCCATCTCCCTCGCCTTTGGGCCAGGGTGAGCCGTGTCCCCCGGGGGTGAGAGCGCACTCCACTATGGAGCATCGCATCCTCCTGGGCGTTAGCACGCGGCGCCTCTCTGACAGACATTTGTAGAGCTACGGGTTGGGTGACACCCAATACATTTGCAAGGTTACAATCTGCGAGTGGAGCCGGTTTCCTCAAGGGTATTAGGCAACCCTTGGTGATTGAGGAAACGATTCGGTTGAGGTGTCGAAACACGCTTGCTGCGCCACTCTCCCTAACCCGGAGATACGTGCGCTTTTTCAGCTTTGTCAGTTTAGTTCCCCATTTCTTTGGCGAACCCTGCAGAGTTCCTCCGAGGCCCCCAGCACCTGACTCAGCGGAGGAGTCAGGTGTTGGCCCGTTACGTTGTCGGCATGCCCGCTGGTCAGCCCGCGTTCTGGGTATAGGTGCCTGCTATGTGTGATCCCCGCTGGCGATCCCATACGTTCACTCAGCCACGGTATAGTCCCCCCTTCTAGGGCAGGCTCGTGTCTTCCCTCCCCGCTAACCATCCTTATGCTAGGACCCCCCCATCTCTGGGCTGGTCCATAGATTGTCACCAGGTCTCCCCTCTGGGTAGCATGTGAGCTCCGCAGCGTCCTCCCTATCGGGACTGAACGCTTTCCCAACGTACTGTCGTATCAAAACCTTTTTACTGGGTTATTGCGACTCCCCGAAAAATATAACCGTTTCTGAACAGGTAAGTGAGGGCCAGGGGACACGTTGTAAGACTGTGTCTCGGGGCGTTGTAGGTGCGCTTGCTCTACTGCGTGGCACACCCTTCGCCAGGGGCGCAGTAAGGTTCTTTCGTTGTGGCGTTTTCCATAGATTTCCCCATAGTGGAAGTTTCCACATAGCATTGGAGTTCCCCATCCGAAGGGGAACGCTACGGTTACTAAAGTAACCCTTCGTTCCCCGAGGGGGGGAACGGAAATGCTATGTTCCTTCGCCACAACGATTGTCCCTTAGCTGTTGAGCGTGAAAGTCTCTTCAGCTAGAAAAGGATGTCGAGCATGGCACTGGCTGCGTCTTTATAGCATGACTGATTGTCATTGACGCCAGCTGTGCACGCTGACGCTGCCAACTCATTGGCATTTCATTGGCCCGTTTTTATACTCTTTCAGATGATTGGATTCTGACGAAATCCCCATAGTGGAAGTTTCCACATAGCATTTCCGTTCCCCCCCTCGGGGAACGAAGGGTTACTTTAGTAACCGTAGCGTTAGGCTGCCTGTTAAATAGGGGTTGACAGATAATCAAGGAAATTAGCACTAGGTGCCAGATTAACACCAATAACTGGGAGGTATCTGAAAGTGTTCTCTAACTTTGATCAGTGTGTTTTCTGCAAAATAACGGTTTATGTTGAAATGTCTTAGTTATTTTGGTTAAAAGGTGTTCTGGTAGCATGGTATAGACGGGACAAAAACTCCTTCAACTGTTGAGCAGTGAAGATGAAATTATTTCAGAATTGTTCAATTATTTATAAATTGTTCTCTAATTTTGATCGCCAGTGTATATATATATATATATATATATATATATATATATATATATATATATATATATATATATATGTGTGTGTGTGTGCATATATATACATATATATTGTTATACAGTATATACACAGAATATAATCATCTTAACAGGCAAATGTATGTGAAGCATTTGATTCATGCCTGCTGCTGGTGTCTTTTACTGGCTGAACGATGACCAGCAAATGCAGATTTCTTATTTATGTTGAGCTGAATCTGAACAGGAATGTTTACCTGCACAGCACTGAATCTATAAGCCGATCACATGTGTGTGTGTGTGTGTGTGTGTGTGTGTGTGTGTGTGTGTGTGCGTGCGTGCGTCCGCAACAACAATTCTGATAAAAGCTTGACTCTCACAGCCTAATTGATTTATTTACAGTGATCCGGTCTTAGTGGGAAGCCCCTTTCATGTTGATTGATCACCGCAACATGCAGCAGATTTAACAGCACAACAAACCTTTTTGTACTAATGACCCAGGAGCATTAAAGCTCTCGGGCAACGTCTCCATTCACGCAAAAGTGTGGATTTGCAGCTCACGTGAGAGGCGACTTGGTTTATGTGTTCCTAAGAAGCTGCCCATAATGAACAATTTCTCCTAATGGCAAATTATCCCTGTTTCTCTTTCCTGAAGCCGAGGCCCCTGCAAATTGATGTATCTGTCCTCCGAGGGTTTCACCGTCACATTACGGCGTTTTAAAATATTAATATGAGAGTGCATTTAGCCAGGAGTAGCGAGGCACGTTGCTTTCATGTAGGTCACAAGAGACTGACTCCCTCTCCCTCTGTCTGTTTCTGTCTGTCTCTTTCATTTTATCTCTCTCTCTCTCTCTCTCTTTCTATTCTCCTTTCTCTCTCGCCCTTTTTTTCATCTGGCTAGTTCAGATGTTCTCAGTTTTTTTGTAAATAACTGAATGAAGATTTTATATATATTTGTGTGTGAGTGTGCTATTATTTAGATTTTCTGACTTTCTTTGCTTGGCGTTCAGTGTGTAGAGGTGCCCTCTCAAACACTGATTAAAGCAGACGACGTGTCACATCCTGTTACAATATGAGCTGAATGTGGAATCCTGGGAGATTTGAATAAGGAATACACTCAGGTTTTCTTTCCTCTCCGCTGGAGTCTGAGTGGATAAATGTTTTACATGCCGGTGTCGACCGATGTCCATTGTAATGAGAAGTGTGAAGGACACGGGCATTCACATATAATCTTACCGTTAATGACATTACGCTTGTCGTTTTAATTGTTATCTAATGTTCTGTTGAAAGTGGTTATTCTTTTATGAACTGGGCTTTTTCATTTGAAACATACACTATTATAGATGAAAACTCAAGTATTACTACTTGAACACAATCTATCAAGAGACTTTTGTTTGCGTAACCTAATATAGTCAAGTTGATTTTGTCATTTCAAATGTTTCTGACTTGAATAAAACAATTTATTATACTTTTATTAATTAAATGTTTAATAAAAGAAACAGGCCTTTTTATATTAAGTGTTTTGAACTGTTATTTTACACAATGTGTATTTTTTTACATTGCACTTTCATTTCAAAACACTTGCCTCTGTAATTAACAGTGTAGTTATTTTTGTAATTACACTGTTGACATTTACCCATTTGTGACCCTGGAGCCCAAATCCAGTCTTATGTTGCACAGGTATATTAGTGGGAATAGCCAAAAATATATTTTATGGGTCAAAATGATCGTTTTTAATGCCAGAAATTATGTGAATTTTAAGATTAATTTAGACAACTCATATTTTCTCAGTATTTAGATTCTTCTCAACCCTCAGATTCCAGGTTGTCAAATAGTTGTGTCTTTACCAAATGCTATCATATCCTAACAAACCATACTACAAGGGAAATATAAATATTCAGCTTTCATAAATGCCAGTTTGCTCTGGTTGTGTAGATATGGCCCCATTTATCCAACCTTTAAGCCTACACGTTTGTTAATAAAAGAAATACATTGTATAACATTTTGATGCATTTGCCCTCCTTATTTACAAATATCATGACATATTGTGAATGGTTTTCTTGTGATATATCGTTGATATCGTGATCTGTCATTGAGGGCAAAATATGATAATATTGTATCATGTTACTGTACCTAAATATCCAACACAATCTCGGCAATTCGTAACTTTTTGATTTAGTGACTACGATTTGCTCATCCCCCAATGACGGTTGGGGGATGGGGTGGGGTTAGGTGCCACGCATCCTTTTTAAAATCGTACAATTTCGTACGAATTCGTACGAATTAGCCACTAAACTGACAAAACGTAAAATACTTACGTTTTCTCGTGAGATCAGGCAGAAATATCTGACTACTTATTTCACTTTTATCTGTGCTCTACCTTATTTATTAATTCTTGTAATGTCTTTGATTCACTCCTCTACAAGATTATTCCAATCAAAATTAATATTTTCATTCCAAATAGAGCTATTCAAGTCATCTGCCAAAATCGTATTCATATCACAATATGAATCGCAGCAAAATAAAATATTGCAATGTCAGGTTTTTCCAACAAATTTAGATTCTTCTGAGAAAGATAAGATTAATTTAGACAACTCTATTTTCTTAGTATTTAGATTCTCCTGAACCCTCAGATTCCATGTTGTCAAAAAGTTGTGTCTTTACCAAATATTATCATATCCTAACAAACCATACTACAAGGGAAATATTATATATTTAGCTTTCAGACTATTTATAAATCTCAGTTTGCTGTGGTTGTGTTGACAATGGCCCCATTTATCCAACCTTTAAACCTACACATGCTTATAAAAATATCCCTAATCTTAACCAGATCCCACCTAAATAGCGGAAAAAGTGTAACATGAACATAGGTATTACAACAAATGATTGCATTTTGTAAACAAGTTAAAGAGCAAATTAACTGAATTATTTTAGAAACGTAGACCTTTGTCTCTGAGATATTCTGACATGTTTCATATTTCCTTCAAGGTCAAAGAAAATACAGCATATATGACAGAGGATCACAGATGTCATAAAGAGGGAATGTGCCAGGGCTTGTAGTTTATTGTAAATCACTGTTGACAGAATTGCTGGGGCAGCATGATTAAAAATTGATAAGGAAACATCCATGCGCTGTGATCTTCCCTCACTGTTTCAGGGAGTTAGAAGCATAGCACATATGGTGCTTTATCTCTCCACAGAGCTTAAAGATATGAAAGAGTGGTGATTATCTGAATTACCAGCAAAATAATCACGTTTTAGATCAGTTCAACATTAGTGAGCTTTCAATCCAAATTAACTTCCTTGAAGGTTAAAATGTAAAGAAGGCAGAAGATTTTTTTTACTCATGAGCTCAACCACGGCTGATATAAATCTCACAGAACAAATATATGAACATTCTTAACTCAAGATACATTTACTTAAGAAGGAAAATACTTTTGGATCAGAATTCGGTGAGATTGTGCTTTTAAAATACTATGCTTTAAAAATGTATTTTCAGATGCCACTGTCGTTTTTTTTCTTTTTGATTTAGTGATGGAGGACCTGGCCTGAGTAAGTTAAATGTGAGGAGGGCGTGGCCTCAGTTTTAAAGTCCACATGAACCGGAAGCTGCAACCATTTTATTTTTCATTTTGTGACGCAGTTCCTAAAGAAACGGTATATTAAATGAGCTAACAGTGGGCGTGGCTTGTTTCTTCTCCTGCGAGCTGAATGGATGTAGTAAAGTAGGTATTTCAACAGGAAAATCTGAAAACGGGTTTCAAAAGACTTATTACAACCTACAGACACCTCCTCCTCCTCACTATTTCTATTTGTTGTCAAAACTGACAATTGGAGCGGTGTGGTTAAATATGTTAACCACACGCCAATACCTCAGACAGACGTAATCTGCATTTGAAGTGCATTTGCAGATTTCAATTAAAGATTACAAGTGCACACTATTTTTTAATGACATGCACAGATTAATTGTTCACCGCAAAACTAGTAATGTGAGCTAACAAAATCGTATGATTAGTTTTGATTTCATTTATACTTTAAAGTTGAATGATGAGGAGGGCGTGGCCTCCGTATTAAAGTTGAATTGTGAGTAGAGTGTGGCCTCAGTATTAAAGTTAAATGTGAGGAGGGCGTGGCCTCAGTATTAAAGTTAAATGTGAGGAGGGCGTGGCCTCAGTATTAAAGTTAAATGTGAGGAGGGCGTGGCCTCAGTATTAAAGTTAAATGTGAGGAGGGCGTGGCCTCCGTATTTAAGTTGAATTGTGAGTAGACTGTGGCCTCAGTATTAAAGTTAAATGTGAGGAGGGCGTGGCCTCCGTATTTAAGTTGAATTGTGAGTAGACTGTGGCCTCAGTATTAAAGTTAAATGTGAGGAGGGCATGGCCTCTGTATTTAAGTTGAATTGTGAGTAGACTGTGGCCTCAGTATTAAAGTTAAATGTGAGGAGGGCGTGGCCTCAATATTTAAGTTGAATTTGTGAGGAGGGCGTGGCCTCAGTATAAATGTTACATTTTGAGGAGGGCGTGGCCTCAGTATTTAAGTTGAATTGTGAGTAGAGTGTGGCCTCAGTATTAAAGTTAAATGTGAGGAGGGCGTGGCCTCAATATAAATGTTACATTTTGAGGAGGGTGTGGCCTGAATATTGAAGTTGCATGTGATGTGTCATAGGCTATACTGTAAAAAGCGATTAGGTAAATCCAGTGTAACCTGGAACGGTTACATTGACTTAATTGCTATAATTATACATATAATTCATTTACTTAATAGTTTTTAAGGCAATGGATTTACTCACTTTTTTGTGTAAAATCAACTAATCACTTTAAAAGCAATGCGTTTACTCACTTTTAAGTAAAGCAAACTAATCATTTTTTACAATGTAAGTTAATGATATGATAAGTTGTGGCCTAAAGATTCAATTTGAATGATGAGGAGGGCATGTTCTCAGTATTAAATTTGAATGATGAATAGGTTGTGGCCTTAACAGTAATGTTGAATGATAAGTAGGATGTGGCCTTAAAAGTAAAGAGAAATGTGAGGAGGGCACGGCCTCAATGTTAAATTTGAAAAATGGGTAGGGTGTGGCCTTAATAGTAAAGTTGAATGTGAGGAGGGTGTGGCCTCAATATTTAAATTGAATAGTGAGAAAG
Organism: Danio aesculapii; assembly: GCF_903798145.1. Taxonomy (NCBI): domain Eukaryota; kingdom Metazoa; phylum Chordata; class Actinopteri; order Cypriniformes; family Danionidae; genus Danio; species Danio aesculapii. The sequence continues at coordinate 43,262,405 of NC_079439.1, read as the reverse complement.
ACCTGGCTCCAAGAGTAAAGGCTAATGAAATGAAAAGTATGGTCTTAAAATTAAAGGTTAATAACTTCAAGGGCGTGGTTTCAAAACTAAAGAGGAATGGCGATTAGATTATAACTTATTTTCATCGTTGGGTTTTTTTGTTTTTAACATTTACTGTTGGATTTGAGATGGATGAGTAAGATTTTTCACACTTCCTCTGTAAACACCAACAAACTTTTAATAACCAACAACAGTTCTGAGGTAATGTTTGCTGTATCAGTTTGAATTAGCCTTACAGCATACGACATGTGCATAAACAACAATAAAATGAAACCTTTCTCATCATCCATTCTCATCGTTTTGCTTTCCTCTCATTCAGTACTTCTAGTCATCCTTTGTTTGTTGTTTCACTGTCATGTAAAGGCAGTTTAGTGTTCGCTTTTATGGGCTTCACATGGCAAAGTGCATGCAAACAGAAGAGTGTAATATGGTAATCAAATTAGCACAACACATCAAAGGTCCTGGCTTTTTACAGCGCCATTTTCAGATCACAATTCACTACGGCAAGAGCCAATACAATAAAGGGTTTGGCAGCGTGTGCGATGATCCTGGCAGAGGACTTTAGAGTGGTGCAGTGTTCATATCACTCTCAATCCACTTTCACATTAAGAACATCATCTATGAATATTTATTTGGAAATACTGATGAGATGTCAAATGCAACAGTAACACCTTTGATGATGATTTGGGCTTTATATGAAAATGCAATTCTCTTTGCAAATTCAACTCCATCATGTGACAGCGACGTCCACAAAGGTTCAAAGGTTTAGAAATACATCTTGAGTGAAAAATAGCATCGTTTTAAATTGGCTCCTGTTGTTTGAAATGCTTTATCCCTAACTTTGCCACTATACAGAAATAAAACTACATTATATTATATTATATTATATTGTTATATATTTTTTCCCGTATATTTCACTGCAAGTTACTATTGTGTACATGTTTTATATTGGCAAATTACTTGTTAATGGAGGTTATATTAAAGGTCAACTGTCTTTGTGGTTCATCTTGAGATCTGTCAGGCAACTGAATGGAGGGAACCAGAATGTAAACAATCAAAAACCTTGAAAGCAACTGGTGCTTTATTATTTGCTTTTAAATTGTATTTTTGAACAGTGCATTGTACAGAAGATGACATCTCCTAAATAGTAAATAGAATGTAATGCATTGGTTACTCAAAGTAAAATGAGAGACCATTAGAAAGATGTTTTATTCTAGATGTTTGCATACACTGTAAAAAAAACACTGGGTTCCACACAATTCCTTCATGTTGTCCTAACACAAACTGATAAAATTAGCTTAATTATATATTTTTTGTGTGTGTGTGTGTGTGTGTGTGTGTGTGTTTTTTCGATTGTCGATTGAACTTTTAACAAAAATTAAGTTGTCCCAAAAAAGAATTGTGTTGGTTTATCTAATATTAAATAAATGCTTTGTATAAACAGCAGGTGGCACGGTGGCTCAGTGGTTAGCACTGTCACCTCACAGCAAAAAGGAAGCTGGTTCGAGATAGCATTTCTGTGTGGAGTTTGCATGTTCTCCCAGTATTGGCATGGGTTTCCTCCGGATGCTCCAGTTTCCCCCACAGTCCAAAGACATGCGATATAGATGAATTGGATAAACTAAACTGTCTGTAGTGTGTGAGTGGGAATAAGTGTATGGTTTATGAGTGTATTTCCCGGTACTGGGTTGTGGCTAGAAGGGCATCCGCTGCACAAAACTTATGATGGAATAGTTGGCGGTTTATTCCACTGTGGTGACCCCTGAAAAAGCTGAAGGTAAATGAATGAATGAATGAATAAACAGCACACATAATTTTTTTTATTGTATATATTTTGTCTATGCAATAGATTGCTATTTTTTTAATGTACAACAGCTCTGGAAAAAGTCAAGAAACCACTTCAGGATTATTATAGGTTCTCTAGTTTTGTAAAATGATTAGTTATGTTTTATTATTTAAATATATATATTTATATATATTTAAATATATATATATATATATACATATACACAGTTGAATTCAGAATTATTAGCCCCCCTGTTTATTTTTTCCCCCAATTTCTGTTTAACGGAGAGAAGATTTTATCAACACATTTCTAAACATAATAGTATTAATAACTCATTTCTAATTACTGATTTATTTTATCTTTGTCATGGTGACGGTAAATAATATTTTACTAGATATTTTTAAGACACTTCTATACAGCTTAAAGTGGCATTTAAAGGCTTAACTAGGTTAATTAGGTTAACTAGGCAGGTTAGGGTAATTAGGCAAGTTATTGTACAACAGTTTTGTAGACTATCAAAAAATATATATAGCTTAAAGGGGCTAATAATTTTGACCTTAAAATGGATTTTTAAAAATTAAAAACTGCTTTTATTCTTGCCGAAATAAATAAGACTTTCTCCAGAAGAAAAAATATTATCAGACATACTGTGAAAATTCCTTGCTCTGTTTAACATAATTTGGGAAATATTTAAAAAAGAAGAAAAAAATTAAAAGGGGGGCTAATAATTCTGATTTCAACTGTGTATATATGCATTATTATCATTTGTTAACCAGCAATATTTATCATTGATTTGCTTTGATTATTGTGCTTTCTGTCCACTAGTGTGAGACACATGCTCTTCGAGTCCTCCCAGTATCTCACAGAGATGGACACAGAAGCGTGGAAGTGGATCCAACAGCTTCCCCGCAGTACTAAATAATTGAGTGGGCTCTCAGCTGGCCGGGAGAACTTATTAACAGGGGGAAAGCAAGCAGATGGTATGAAACTTGTCATCTGGCAAAACAATACAAAAAAGTATGAGAAATTAAGTCAAGCAGTCATCGCTCCCTGTGTTGCTCTACTAATGCATACACGTCCTCCAATGCGTCCCGTACAACACTCACAGGAGCTGGGATTACTGTCTGTATTCCCTGTTCGCTTCTGGACGCCTCGCTCCTCGTGTCGGCATTAAAGTTTCAGGCGGCGCGTGGCTGAAGATTGCGAGACGGTTGTTCTACATGCCGGGATCCCTGAAGAAGCAGTGCTGGAAGGCAGCCATGGGCAACAGCGTGTCACAAACGCCGGGTCTGTGGAGTCTCCAGGTGCTGCTCAGGAAAAGACTCATGTTTGGTTAGCACCTACAGGGACCCGCAGCGTGTTCACTTCCCTCCTGCAGGAAACAAATTGATCGTGTTTTACGAGAACATTCGTGTTCTTGAAGCACTTCTAATAGCTGAGGGATCTACATAATGATATTACAGTACATTTTTAGGTGCAATAAAACAACAGTTTCTCTTTTTTAAGTGACGTGAGTGATGGAGGGCAAAACATGCAGTGCACACCTGTCAGTTTTACATCTTCCAAAAAGAAAAACAAAGGTCCTTACAAAAAATAAAGCAAGGCAAGTTTATTGATAAAGCACATTTCTTACACAATGATAATTCAAAGTGCTTTACATAGACAAGAATTAAATAAACAAGAAAATAAAAATTATAAAAATAATTTAAAATGATTAAAACAGATAAGAACAGATTAAAATGCGTTAAAACAGGTTTTAAAAGAATGAAAAAGAAAAGAAAGACACAATAGTGTGATCTGTCAAGCATAGCACAGTGCTCATTCAGTAAAGGCACAGCTAAACTGATGTGTTTTAAGTCTTGATTTGAATGTGCCTAATGTTGGAGCACATCTGATCGTTTCTGGAAGCTGATTCCAGCAGTGGAGGTGTAGTAACTGAAGGTAGGTTCACCCTGATTTGACTGAACCCTTGGAATTTTTAATTTACTTGATCCTAAAGATCTGAGGTATCTGTTGGGTTTGTATTCAGTGAGCATATCTGTAATGTATTGTGGTTCTAGGCCATTTAGTGATAATACTTTATAAGAATATTATAATACTTAAGTAATAACACTGTAAAATCTATTCTGAATGTAACTGGGAGCTAGTGTAAAGTCCTGAGGACTGGTGTGATGTGGTCTGATTTTCTGGTTCTGGTCAAAATCCTGGCCGCAGCGTTCTGAATGAGCTGTAACTGTCTGACTGTCTTTTTGGGAAGGTCAGTGAGGAGTCCATTACGGTAATCCACCATGCTGGTGATAAAAGCATGAACAAGTTTCTCACTGGAAACAACGCATCCAATTCTTGCAATGTTTTTGAGATGATAGAATGCTGATTTACTTACTGTTTTGACATTGACAATTCAGATCTGACTCCAGAATAACAACAAGTTTTTTACCTTATTTTTTATTGTTTGACCCTTAGAGCCAAGGTACACATTCACCTTGAGAACCTCATCTCTGTTCCCAAATGCAATGACTTCTGTTTTCTCTTAAAAAAAAAAAAAGTATAAATAAGTATACATAGTTTTATCTTTAAGTAGTGTTTGTGTAGTGGGCTATAAGTTTACTACAGTTTGAAAGTGGTAAGTTAGCTTTACTTTTAAAAAAATGTTGCTTTAAAGTGATTAGTTGACTTTGAATGTGTGAAATTTTTTTAAAAGTAATTTACTTTTTTTTTCTTTTAAAGTAAAGTTAATTTACCATGGTGTTTTGGGGATAGGGTTAGAGGGTAGAAAATGTAGTTTGGTCAGTATAAAAGCAAAAGTATGAAAAATCCCCACAATTCACAGAAATCTAATACACTGTAATATCAGATTAGGTCACTGCTTTAAAAGAAAAAAGAAAAATGATTAAGTAAATGCACTATAATATAAAAAAATTAGTGTACCAGTTCCACATTATAAAGGGTGTACTTTATTTTACTCACTTTTTTAACTAATCATTTTTATAATATAATCGATGTTCAATTAGTTGTATACTTATAAGTGCATTATTTTAATACTATTTGGGACTTTAAGTACTTTAGATTTAACAGTAAACTTTGAGTCCACAACTAGTTGAATAGGTTTCATTTTATACAATAAAATGTTTAGTTTTAAAGAACTTTTTGAAACAACTGTATTTTAGCAAAGTGACATAATATAATAATAAGGCACAATAGAGGTACAATAGACAGCAGGAATTAAAAAGGCAGAATGAGCAAACAATACTATCAAATTTAGAAACACTACAATGAAAAGCAACAATAACGGCAGAGATCAAAGAGTATTAAAAGCAAGTGAAAATTGCATAATTATTTTAAGCAGACTTGAAGGCTGAAATAGAGGAAGTCTGATATGCAGTGATTGACTGTTCCAGAGTTTTGGCCCATTACTAGCAAAAGCGCAATTACCTTGTTTATATATATATATATATATATATATATATATATATATATATATATATATATATATATATATAGAGAGAGAGAGAGAGAGAGAGAGAGAGAGAGAGAGAGAGAGAGAGAGAGAGAGAGAGAGAGAGAGAGATTTAGACATGGTGAATAGATAAAAATCAGAAAATAATAGAAGAGTGTTTATTATTATTAATTTCTTTGCAAATTCAGAAGCATATCAAAAATAATAATGTGATATTTGCTTGTCCATTCTGTATAAAAGACAAATGCAATGTTTAATCCACCATCACAAATGTACTGGGTTGCAGGAGGATAGGCATCCACTGTGTAAAACATATGCTGGATAAGTTGTTGGTTCATTCTGCTGTGGTGACCCCTTATGAATAAAGGGACTAAGCCGAAGGAAAATAAATGAATGAACAAATTTAAAATATATAAAACTGTATTTTATGAATGCTTTGAAGCATCAGAGATTAGGAAAAACATACATTAACCCTTTATTGGACAAAAAAAACATACATCATATGGTACTGTAACTTTATTGACACACACACACACACACACACACACACACACACATATATATATATATATATATATATATATATATATATATATATATATATATATATATATATATATATATATACATACACTCTCAGAAATAAAGGTACGCAAGCTGTCACTGGGGTGGTAACTTTTCAAAAGGCACACATTTGTACCTGAAGGGTCCATATTGGTACCTCAAAGGTATAGAACAGTACCTAAGAATTTTAAGAGGAACACTTATGTACTTTTTAGGTACTAATATGTACCCTTGAGGTATTAATATGGACCTTTTAGGTACAAAATTGTACCTTTCGAAAAGGTACCACCCCAGTGACAGATCACGTACCTTTATTTCTGAGAGTGTGTGTATATATAAATAGCAATATATATAGTATAGTATATAGTAATAACTATGTAATAACCCCCAGTAACACCCCATGGTTTTTCCAAAGAGTATGTCGATGAGTGCCCTATAAAGGGTTTCAACAGAAGCACAGAAACATTTAGAATAAATTGAAATAATCTTCATTTGTGCTCTGAATGACAAGAGGGTGAGTAAATAATACAAGCATTTTCATTTTGGGGTGAACTTATAACTTCACCATGAAGTTTAGTTAGTTGTACTCATAATGTTTAGTAAATCTCTTCACATGTATAGTTTCCATCATGAAAAACGAACAGTACTTAGTACTTCATGAAATATTATGATATTAATAAAACTTATTATGAACCAGACAAAAATAAAAGCCAGTGGAATAAAGTAATGTTTTTCCTCCCAGGTGGGCACACTTACTAGCATGTGACGTCACATGAAAAGGATCGTGCCAGTGCAGAAACTCCATCAACATACCAGTCATCCATTGTGAGTTAAGGCCTTCCTTTTAATTGCAATTCAGATCATGGCAACAGTTCATGTAAAGTGGCGGTTTGAAAAGAAAGCCAGCCATGATGCTGACCCTGCTGTGCTACAACTAACCTTCATAATAATTGCAATGCACTCACTCCAGCACAGTTTGGTTGACACCCATCCACAATGGTGCTTATGGAAATATCTCAATGCGTGGCACACATAATATCTCTTAATTAAAGAATAATTTCAAATGTCCACAATGCTGCTTTTCAGCCAGACACGAAATGGCTCTTCTTGTCCCGAGAGACTTGAAGTGGTGTTTTTTTTTTTAAATGCCTGACTCTGGCAAAAGTGAGCGTGTGTTTTCATTATGTAGTGGGCCACGAGGTTGCTAATGGATTTGGGATTTTTGATCTGCATTGGTGTATACTGATTTAGTTTGATTTGCGTTGAAAGCATGATGTTTTTCACTTACAGGTATACTGCTGTAAACTATGATTTAAAATCATGAACTTTCGTGAGGTTATTTCTATAGATTATGTCACCTTCATGTCAGGTTTTTCCTTTTACAAACTATTTAATTTAGCATAGATACTCAATGCCTCTTGTATCATAAGCAGAAGACATTCATTTTACAGTAATAACAGACTATAAACTGTCAGATAATTCACGTACACTGTAAAAAAAAAAAAAAGCAAATGAACTTTTCTAGCCATCTCAACTTATATCAATCAAGTTGTCTTAAAAATATTAAATTAAGCTTTGCATAACTTAGTTGAAGTTGAAACCTGATTTTTCATTCATTCATTTGCTTTTTTGCTTAGTCCCTTTATTAATCTGGCATCGCCACAGCGGAATAAACCGCCAGCTTATCCAGCACATGTTATATGGAGCGGATGCCCTTCCAGCTGCAACCCATCTCTGGGAAACATCCATACACACTCACTCACACTAATACACTATGGACAATTAGCCTTCCCAATTCACCTGTACCACATGTCTTTGGACTGTGGGGGAAACCGGAGCACCCGGAGGAAACCCACGCAGGGAGAACATGCAAATTCCACACAGAAACAGCAACTGACCCACTCGAGGCTCGAACCAGCGACCTTCTGGCTGTGAGGCAACAGCACTACCTACTGCGCCACTTATTAAAATAAGTTAAAGTAACACAAAACACATTTGTAATCATTACTTTTTGTCATAATTTTTTTGTGTACTACTCTTTGTCTGTGAAAAGCTGTTTTTTATGGAGCCGGATCAGTCTCAAAAATATTACATTTACAAAATAAAATTCATACATCCACAAAATTCAATTTGTGAGTTCAAAACACAATTCATAAATTCAAAACACGATTCAAAAACACACAAGTCCAATTCATAAATTTAAAACACGATTCAAAAACACACAAATCCAATTCAGCAGTTCAAATCACAATTCAAAAATACACAAATCCAATTCATAAATTTACAACATGATTCAAAAATACACAAATCAAATTAACAAATGTAAAACACGATTCAAAAACACACAAATCCAATTCGTAACTTCAAAACCCAATTTAAAAATGCACAAATCCAATTCAGAAATTTAAAACACGATTCAAAAATACACAAATCCAATTCAGAAATTGAAAACACGATTCATAAACACACAACCCAATTCATGAGGCAAAAATATTTATGATTTTTACTTGTGAATTCATGAATTGTTTGTTTACAAGTTTACAAATTGTATTTTGTATTGTGAATTGTGCTGTGCATGTTTGAATTTTATTTTGTAAATGTATTATTTTTGAGACTAATCTGGTTCCATAGATTTTCATGTAATTTGTAATAATTCTGTAGCAGGAAAAAATATATTCCACCATGTTGTGTTGGCTTTAAAAAGCTTTAATAAGCTCAGTATTTAGCAAGGCTGATTTGATTTTTAATCTTGAATGCATTATGACCACCTGATCAACCCAGTCTTGCCTGGAATGACACATAAACATAAACACAATCTAATGTGTTTTGGGATATTTAAGGAGCTGTATAAGTGGTCAGAGTCAGGGACATGTCAGAGTTTGTACAGATGAGGCCTGACAAACAGACAAGGGTTTCTGCGTGGCAGGAAGCCTTTTAGCCCACTTATGAAAAAAACAACAACACAAGTATCTCTTCAGCTGCACCTCTGAACCTCTGCCGTTTGTTCAAGGTTATATATTCTTTACTATGTGTTTGTAGAATATATAGGTGCTTTATTTATTTAGTTTTTTAACCAGCATTCAGAGTTTCTTTTTGCATAGAACCTCAATGATTTACTGTAATTCCTCTTGAATCATAAGCAAAAGGCATACACATATACATCTATGAAAAAACAAAGTAATAAATTCTTGAAACTTTGGAAAATTCAGAGTTTCACTGGATTTATTAAGCATGTGTTTGTTTGAAATTTTACAGTTTTTTCCAACTGCTTACACACAAATCTTTTCATGTCACATCATTCCTGAAACCTCTCACTCAAAATACAAAACTACAAAGCAAATATCCAAAACCAGAAGCTATTTTTCGGTCTTGAACTCCCTTTTCAATTGCATAAAACACTTTTTTCAAAATACTACACACAACTACCTAAAACGCAAATGTCTAACTGGTAGCCACTGGCTTTCCTTTTCCAAACAACCAATCAAAATGCTACACTCATTCACCAGGTCACACACACACTGCTCAAATGTGGAAACACAAATTTTTTAACTGATCATTAACCTATCACTGCTCTACTCTAGTATAGGCCAAAGATGATGGGACACTGGGCTGTTCTGGGCCAAAAAAAACTGGTTTTCCACTCATCCACAATTTGTAGTTTTGTACCTACCGCATATTCACCTTTTCTAAATTCGAAATTCCTCTAGAAAAGAATAGAGGAATTATTCTCAGCATGGCTCTGTAAGGTGTATGATGGCCAACCCTACAGTATGCCCGCATGGTGCTGCTCCAGGCAATGGATGCTTTTCTCCCTTAGACCCCACACACACAATTGTGTTCTTTACTGTATTCTGGGGCATATACTTACTGTACATACATTTACTTTATATGTGGGCCATAAACATATACATACGTTTATTATATATATATATATATATATATATATATATATATATATATATATATATATATATATATATATATATATATATATATATATATATATATATATATATATATATATGGTTTTGTTGTATGCTACTATGTAACAGTGATGTTTGGCCTAATCAATATTTCTGTTTCTACATGTGATTAGTGTTTACAGTGTACCCGTTACTTTCTGTTACCTGTTATTTTCACCATAGAATATTGTATTGAAATGTAGATATAAGCCTATGACAGAGCAAAGAGCTTTAGATTCAGAACAACAGTGTTTACATGTACCCAAAGATTTACTATTATGAAAGAAGTGTTTGCCACTTGATGCAAATGCTTCATTCTGATACGTGTTTATGGCATTTTGAATGCAGTGTTACATTGTGAAGGAGATGTGAGGCATTTGCATTTTGTGTGCAGTTTTGAGAATTGTGTTTAGAGTTTAGAAAATGTGTGCAAGCAGTTGTAAAAAAAACTCATATGATGAAAACATAGCACATGATTGTCATTTTATGCTCTGAACGACTGCATTTTTGTTTATATTTTGAATATCGTCAGTATTAGACAGAAAGAAACAAGAATTATGTTTGAATGTTTTTATTCTGTGACAAAAAATTGAAATTACTGAACCTACACTCAAAAAAATGCTCATTTTAGAAGGCAATTTTAGATGGCATTTAGAGGTTTTTGCATCTGAACTCTATATATATCGTAATAACTATGTAATAACCCCCAGTAACACCCAATTATTTTTCCAGTGAGTATTTCAATGACCGCCCTATATAATGTTGGTTTCAACAGAAGCCTTTAGAATCAATTAAAATGATCTTCATTTGTGCTCTGAATGACAAGAGAGTGAATAAATAATAAAAGCATTTTCATTATGGGGTGAACACCTTGACCCTGAAATTTAGTTAGTTGTGCTCATAATGTTAATGTTTGGTAAATCTCTTCACATGTATACAGTTTATATCGTGAAAAAGGACCAGTACTTAGTACTTATTGAAATAAAATGACATTAATAATACTTTTTAATAATATTTTTAAATAATTTATACTATATTTATTTTTTTACATTTATATTTTTTATAATTTATATTATAATTTTTTTAATAATAATTTTATTGTCTGAATGACAGCATTTTTGTTTCAATTTTGAAGAAATGTCATCAGTAGTAGACAGAATAAAACAAGAATTATGTTTTAATCAAATATCTACAAACTGTAATTCAAGAGAATCTGTTTCAAGTTGCTAAATTAAAAACGCTGGAGCTATCCACAGTTCTGGATTATTAATGTGAAGTTTAAAAAAAACACTCCTTTATGTTCTCACAATCTGCTACAGAGTGAATGTTAAGACTTTCCCAAGACAAGACTTCTCAAGAGTTTAGCAAGAGTTTCTCGGGGCAACTGCGCAGGTCGTCATTAATTTGGTCCACTTTAAAGCAGCGAGAGAGGAAGAGGCCTGCTAATCCTTCACTATCTCCAGGTGTTTCGTTTATGGTAGTTACTATGGAGACAATCAGTAGACTTACTGATGTAGCCTTTACTTAAAAGCTGTCATTGGGGGAAAGTCCATTTGTAAATTTGCCTCCAGCATCCTCAGAGGGACAGGCCCAGCTCCCCTTACAGACTCTCTTAACTATCAGTCTAAACATAACATTTGTCAGCATGTCATTTCAGCACCTTAAAGCAATTGCTTCAAGTTTTTCTAACATGGCTTTAGAAGCCAAGGGTGAGAAGCAGAGTCCTTTTTTCCCCAACAGGAGGATGTCTGTTCTTTATCAGGCTACATGCACTCGGGCATTCATTTACTAGAGACCAAGCAACTAGACATTGATAAAGGTTTGACTGATCTATCAGGATTAAACATGTCTTTTAAAGGGACATTCACTCAAAATGAAGATTGTGTGCACAATTTACTCACCCTCAGCTTTGCTCCAGCCCCAACTCCTCGACATTTTGCCTGAGAATCTACTGTGGAAGTAATCTAGGGAGCTCACTGTGGCTGCATTTACACCAGTACGCTTATGTTTTAAAATGAAAATCATCCTCTTTCAGACTGACATTTTTACCGTGTTTCAGAAACATAAATAATGATTTGACCATTCATGTTCACTGGGCATGCATATATATTGCCACCATCCACCATGTCAGTCTATCAATTGTGTAATGGTCATATGTTGGCCATATAGGGCCAGACAGAATCTGCAGACGTTTATTGCTATTTCTGCTGAGAATTTTGTAAAAAAAAAAATCTGCAGATTTATGTGGAATGACTTTAGGAGTATCATAACTAAAAACTTAATAATATATAAACTTATAATATATAAAAAATAATACCTTTTTATCTTTTATTTAATGTTTACAATGCAAATCCAATTACTTGGTAAAGCAAGTCTCTCATTAAATATATCTACTAAAAGACAGAAAATATTACTTTACAAACTGTATTGTAAATAAATCATATGAACATTTTAATATTACTATCATTTTAACAAAATAATATTACTGAAATTAATTTAAAAGCTGAATAAATTTAAATTTACACACATTTACACAAGTAAATACATAGACTCGATGGGCTTAAAATCTGTGTAAATCTGCGGATTTTTGCACATACAGATTCCGTGTGGGCCAAGTCATAATTATTAGGTCAATAATAGGTCATAATTGTCATATTAGAGAAGTTTGAGGAATCAAGGAAAGATACACAATAGTCCAGAAAACCAGCTAAAGAATGATTGTGGATAGCCATGCCTCTGTTTTCAAAAGGTTGCATTTTAGGCTGTCTATACTGAAACTTAACACCAGTGTTTCCAATCTAAAATGGGGTCTTTAGCTTTTTAAAATGCTCCATCACAGGTAGAAGATGCTGATGTAGTGTGGATGTCGGATTTAAGCATAACAAATCTTATGCTATTTTAAATGAAAAGGCATCAGTGTAAACCGCACCTGCAGTATAGTAAACAATAGTTTTTTTGAAGTGATGCACAAAAAGCAACCATATGACTGGCAAAAATAACAACACGTAAAAATGCTGTTGTTTGTTGAATTTGTGCTTTGTTAGCTTATTTTAGCTTGAAAAAAAAAACAACATACAGTAATCAATATAATGATAAAAATAATTTTTTAAATATTTAATTAAATATAATTATATAAATATAATAAATAATGGTGTGTGTGCGTGCGCGCGTGCGTGCGTGCGTGCGTGCGTGCGTGTGTGTGTGCGTGCGCGCGCTTTGTAAAAAAAAGTGATGTGTAGTCAATGAAGTAAAATAAATTAATTAATATAATCATCAGACTATTTTTGGATTCGTTTTTGATGTAAAAAAAAATATTACAATGAATTTTTTAAAGTGCACAGTAGAAATATTTAGTTATTTAATATTATTTGAAAGAGATAAAACCAACATTTGAAGAAAATAAGCAAATAATCAACTATTTATTGCCATTGTGTGAAAACTTTGTAATCCTGTAATCCGTAAAAAAATTACTTTTGAAAAAACTTTACTATGAAATGTGCCCACAACTAACAGAAACCTAATACAGCTGTTAAAAGTGTATTAGTTTACTTTAAAACATGAGTAGACCTGTTCCCTTAAAATTATTAAATGAACTATGTGCAAAATTCTAAAGAAATTACATTGTCAACTTAAAGAAATAGTTCACCCAAAACTGAAAATTCATCATTTCATTATTTACTCACCCCCAACATGTTCTATATTGTTTGTATTTCTACTATGGGAGTCAATGTAACAAGTTTTTAGCTTTCTTCAAAATATCTATTTTTGTGTTCAACGGAATAAATAAACTTAAAAAGGTTTAAATCCACTTGAGGGTGAGAAAATTGTGAATAAGTTTTTTTGGGGTGTACGTAGGGCATACTATCCCTTTAGTACTGCATCCCTCAAGTTACAGTGGGTTTACTCACCTTTTTAAGTAAAGTAATAAAGTTTTTACAGTAAAGTTTGTGAACTATTCTAAAAGCAAAGCAAATTTATTTATTTAAAGACAGTTTTGGGGCACCAACACCCCAATAAATATACACCTTGGATATTTCTCATTGTAAAATAAAAATGCAGCAAAAAATGTGTTTAATAACCAACAGTTTCTACATGAAGTGACCGTCTAGCTTTAGACCACCTCCAAACCCTCATGTGAGAAGATGAAGACAATGTTGATTCCCAGCACTGCTCTTATGGCCAGTTGTTATGTCTGACGTCCAGCTGTTGCCTTCATCTGCTGCTTGACAAGGCTTTGAGACTAGACAGCAGCAGACACACACATACATACACCCGGACTTAATGTACCATCCATTAGTCTAACATAACCTTAATACTGTTGTTTGTTATAGATATCCAAGTCACATAAAGCATGCATATGATATTTAGTAAATAAATGATCTCTGCCACAGCATGGCATTTGAAGTCCATTGTAAATAAACATTTGTCTTTATTTATAAAAGAGCAATGCAAAGTATTTGAACGTTTCATTAAATGATAAATACTCCATTTAGAAGATAGATACAATGTCAAATATTCTATTTAAATTATCTTGAGAAACAGCTGATTTCATTTACTACCTTTATTAATATGACAATACAGATATTAAAGACAGATGTCCACAGTTTTGAGTTGAAGAGCAAGATATTAAGCAGATATCAGTAAAACGCAGCTCTATCATCCAGTCTTCCATTTGACATTTCAGATTCAACAGTCCTGTGCGCATATACATAATTGCCCCAGCGGTAATAGCGCTTCTGCATTAACCAAACACCATTTCCAACCGCATCAGCCTTTTTTGCTGAGAATTTTCTACTTAGTCTGATGGTCTGATTCTAAATCAAATGAAGGAAATACTCGACAAATGCAAATGCATAAGATTAAAGCACACTGGACTATAACCTTTTAGTGCTCAGAAAGTTATTCTCATATTTTGAGTCTCGAATGAGCTCATTTTAACACAATTTAAATGAAACTGTACAAGTTTGCTGGATAACATCTGATTTCATTTCCATTTTATAAAAGTTTGATGTGAAAGTGAATATTTGGGTGCTTCAAATCAGGTGTACAAAAGTGTTTTTTTCTTTACACAGAAAAGCATACTTCAAGATTTCAAATAATGTGTGAAAAAAATATGAGTGAAATAATGCTTCATAGGCAATTTTACATGTTTAGAAAAATAACTGATTGTACAAAATGTGATGAAGTTTTTATTCATAGAAGTTTTTTATGAAAACATTACACTCATCATTACACCACCACCCCACCCAAGATAAACAAAATTAACAAGATACCAAAAATTAACAAGAAACCAGAGACATTCTTAAAATTCTTTATATAGGTCTAAGATTGGCGCCAGTGGTGTAGTGGTTGGTACGTCGACACATGTTCACAACGACCCGAGTTCGATGCCCGCCTCGTGGTCCTATGCCGATCCTTTCCCTCTCTCTGCTCTCCATGCTTTCCTGTCAATAATCTCTACTGTCCTATACATTAAAGGCGAAAACCCCGAAAACATAATAAAAAAAAAAAAAAAATATATATATATATATATATATATATATATATATATATATATATATATATAGGTCTAAGGATTTGATAAAAGTGTTGATTATTTAATACATAGTGATGTCATCGACGCCATAGTCTTGTGTTTAGTGTATCAACATTCAGGAGCTCATGCTGAACAGGTTCAAACTCATACTTTCCTGTTCATTCTCTGTCATATCAATAAAAGGTGAAACACACACACAAATAATAATAATAAATACATAGTGATGACAAATGGGTCAAATCTAGTGATTTGAAAGATAGTGTCTTGAAAATGCACTGTAAACAATTACTGGTTGCCTCAATTTTAAGTTGAATTAAATTAACCTTAGGAGTAATTTTAAGTAAAGTCAGCTTTGACTTAAAACAGATTGTAAAATGAAGAAAAAAATATGTTAGGAACATGATTAACTTGGTTTAACTTTAAAAAGTTATGATTATTAATTATATAATTTTTTTACACTGTACACAATAACAATTAAAGAGTATTTTGGAATTGCACTTAAATGTTTTAATTCGTTGTCAAATGAAATAATATGCGACATGCAGATTCAGTGGTTAGCACTGTCACCTCACAGCAAGAAGTTCGCTGGTTTGAGTCCCGGCTGGGCCAGTTGGCATTTCTGTGTGGAGTTTGCATGTTCTCCCTGCGTTCTTGTGGGTTTCCTCCGGGTGCTCCGATTTCCCCCACAGTCCAAATACGTGCGGTACAGGTGAATTGGATGAACTAAATTGTCCATAGTGTATGAGTGTGAATGTGAGTGTGTATGGGTGTTTCACAGTTCTGGGTTGTGTTGCGGCTGGAAGGGCATCCTCTGTGTAAAACTCGGTCCTGCATATTTTAGCTCAAACCTGAATTGAACACACCTGAACCAGCTAATCAAGCTCCTGTATACTAGAAACTTCCAGGGAGGTATGTTGAAGGAAGCTGGAGCTAAACTATGCAGGCCCTCCAATTCAATTCAATTCACCTTTATTTGTATAGCGCTTATACAATGTAGATTGTGTCAAAGCAGCTTCACATAAAAGGTCACAGTAAATAGGAACAGTGTAGTTCAGTTTGTAGTGTTTAAGTTCAGTTCAGGACAGAGTTTGGACACCCCTGCACTAACGCTTAATGTGTTTTGTTGGTATATAAATTGAATAGCATTCTACTAGCATATGTCATCTGTGAATCATGGTAAAAATATATGATTTGCATAATAGTTAATAGTTCTTAATGATTCTTAATCATAATAGTTCTTAATGATTATCTAATTATACTGGAACTAGCATGGGGCTTTGATAAAATATGTAAACATTGTGACCCTACCCATGAGTTTGTTACGAAGTCTAATGTTATTTATTTATCCTTAGCGGCAATCATTTATTCTGTGTGAATAATAATCAAGTCAACTAATTTTCCAGAGGAGAAAGATTAGCCTTCTTCTGACACTCAGGAGTCACGTCCGCTCAAGTCTGCTTCTTCAGACATAATCAATATCTGAAACTTCTTTGATGAATTAGCTACCGGTCATCAAGCAAAGTCTCTCTTTTATTTATCGTTCAGCAGGCTATTTCATTTAATGGGGTAAAAAATAAACTGGTTTTCAAAAACTGTGACCAATCTATCAGGATTTTACCGTCTTTTAAAGGGTCAGTTCACCCAAAAATTAACATTCTGTCATTATTTACTCAGCCTTTACCATTTGCGCAAATGAGCACACCCATATCCAGCTTCTTTTTAGCTAAAAAATGTAAAATAATAATACATAATAAACAATTAAAATACTGTAGAAGTGATTTAGCCAGATGCCACAGAATGTTTCTCCCACAAAGCAATTATGTGGATTCATGAGACTTGTAATATGCTGTAGCAGCACACATTATTGTTATGGCTGTTTTTGTTTGTCCTATTTGGACTATGAGAGCCATAATTAGAATAATCATTCATTATTTGACAAAACTTTTAAAAATATACAGTTAAAGTCAGAATTGTTAGCTCCCCTTTAATTTTTTAATTTTTTAAAATATTTCCCAAATTATGTTTAACAGAGCAAGGAAATTTTCACAGTATGTCTGATAATATTTTTTCTTCTGGAGAAAGTCTTATTTGTTTTATTTCGGCTAGAATAAAAGCAGTTTTAATTTTTTTAAAAGCCATTTTAAGGTCAAAATTATTAGCCCCTTTAAGCTATTTATATTTTTCGATACTTTTAGATTATTTTAGCCCAAACTTTCTTGCTTTTTTATTTATATGTTTGTTTATTTATCTGTTTATTAATTTATTATGCCTATACAAATTTTTAAAGCATTGATCACACATGAATTGACAGATAAATTGGCAACTGGTCTCTATCTTATGTTTTTAAGAAAAAGAAAAAAACTGTATACAAAAGTCCTCTTAATCACAATTTCTCCTGTTCACGGACACAATATGTCTCTTTCAGTTTCCTTTTAATTATCAGTAATATAACCATTTCTGTTTCTGTTGATAAAAATGTTCCATTGTAACATCGAGTGATGACCCCACTGCCATTCACATGTTGTTGAGGCTCATTGTGTGAGATGTTTTGATGAAGCCAAAAACCCACTGCAGCTTTTCTGAAGAGCTGAAAACAATCTTGGGGTCATTCTAAGGTGATCACCATTCAAAGCCACAGCCATCTTTCTCTGTGTTTTCCACACGCAAGCTTCTTCTTGCTCTATTCATCATATCAGCTTTAAGGAACTGTCACTGTTGCCTTTGTCATTTGACACACAAAGGAGGGGGGGCTAAATGTACAATTCTTATATGAGATGCTTCAAGTATGGAAATCACGAGAATCTACCGTTTTCCATCTTTGGGGATGAAATTATATAGACACTTTAAGATAGATAAGAGAGATAGCAATGCTAAGCCTGACAGTCACATTACCGGCTGACAGTGAAAAATGGTTCATTCTTGATACGTCTCCTGTCAGCGAACACAGCATTTCTAAGGTAACAATCATATAGATGGATTTGCCTAAACTCATGGCTACTTCTCTCTGGTTTAATAGGCTTTGCATCTCTTCTCTGCTTGACTAAAGTGTCCGGCTTAGTTTGATGTACTGTAGATGTTTGGCTTGTTTGTGTTTACATTAAGCAGCTCTTAATGCACACATAACATTTAGATTCCTCATCGGCTTAAAAATGTACAGCATAATCTAAATTCCTCACGGTTGTGGATCTACATCTTATTATATTATAATAAAAAAAACAAATCTGGGTTGATAACAGCGAGGGTGATGTTATTCTGTAGCGCAAATGAGTGTGCTTTTATACAAATGCACATGACTTTATTGTATTTTCAGAAGAAAAAAGAAAGACAATGTTAGTGTGCACAAGATTTCTTCATGAAACCATAGATGTCAATAAAGAGCCTTTATTTCCAAAAGTGTGCTTTATGAAGAAAAGAAGCAAGTTTTATGTTGAATTAAGTTTTCACAATTATTAAGAAAAAATTCATTACGAGCAAGTCACACTAAACAACTCCTTGTTGCTCAATAGCGTAGTCCAAAATGTGACTATTAGAGCATTTTTTCCCGAGTGGGAGTAAAAATAAAGGCGTATGTTCATGGGGTGTATTTGGCTGACTTCAGAAAGAAACCCAAAACACATAAATATGTATAATTATCTCAATTATTCTCATGGACCCTTTTTCATACAAGGGGTTTTTGAGTGGGGGGGGGGGGGGGGGGGGGGCGAGCAAGGCAAAACAACAACATAATTAAACCCCCCACACACACCCCAACCCAACCCCATCCCACCAACCCACTGCCCCGTCATATTTAGATCAGATTAGCTGTCCTCTCTGCGGTCTGCTGTCTATCCTGCTTATACTGTCCATTGTCTGACACCAGTATTTATTCTGATGCCAGCTCGAAGGCATCAGGTCAACTTTTATTTATTTATTTATTTATTTATATAGAGAGTTTTTGCATATATAGATCGATTCTCAACTAAAAAAATTGACATATTAGTAGGCTATCGAAAATCATATATAAACAGCTCAAACCTCAAAACTAAACCCTCCGATAAAGCTTTACTTTAGAAACAAACGTGCTTTGAAAAGTGACGTTTTGCGCATTTTCACGCATAGAAAATGTTTGAGAGGAAATCTAGGCGACAGTCTGGCTTTAGTCCGTTTAGTGATTGTGTGGTGAACATCACGCAGAAGGGCATCTTAATCATTGCCCCTTTTGTTTTATATGCGCCGTGCCCGCCTGGATGCTTTCAAGCAGCCGAGTTTTCGTGATCAGATTATGAATTGTACTTAATCCCCCCCGATCTGCCGACGTCTTTCTTGGTTCAATATTACTAATGTACATTCTATTGGCTGCTTTTGACAGATGTCTAGATCTCTCTCAATCCGATTCCGCATAATACTTTCACTGCCATTAAATCCACACTGGTTGGCCTCTTTGGGACCCGGGCTTTCTGAGGACTGGCGGTTCACTTGTTCAGCCGGGGCAGGGTGTGCTGAGCTGCGGGGGCATTGCTTGATATTTCTGCCGTGAATCATGCGTTTGCAGACTCAGCGGCTTGCTTTTAGCAACGCGGTGATTTCCAAGCATTTTGCGCAAATCGATAAGAGGGAAACATAAATCTGCCAGCACGTCAAGACTAAATCTAAATAATGGTTCAAATGGAACGAAACATATCGTTTTTCTCTTTTTGTGCGAACATTTCGTATGCAAAAAATAAAATATATTTTGCTAAAGACGTACAAGTACTTATTATAATTAGACCATCATTTTTATGATTATATTATTATTGTTATTATTATTATTATTAGCTATTATTATTAACTATTAGGCTAGCCTAAATTTAAAAACAATAATTGGCCTATTATTGATCTAAAAAATTTTATAATTAAAATTAATAACAAAACATTGGCTATTAGTAGGCTATTATAGTTTAATATTCTAAATTAACTAAAATCCAGAGGAGTACAAAAATAAAATAGGATAAGTATTTTGTGTACAATTCATTATAATAATCATTAATTAAATTTTTTTTAAGTAACCTATTGTGCAACTGTTAATATGTTAACTTCAAAAAATATAGCTTTAACTAGGTAAACAAGGCCAATAGCTCATTTACGCGCAGTCGAAAGCCGTGCGTGTATTTCTGATTAATACACAAATGTAAACGAAATGTTTAGCTTATTTTCTCTTTGCTAAACTCTAATAAAACTAGAGAAGAAAAAAAGAAGATAAAGTATAAAATATTAATACAGACCATATTATGTTTAAATAATGAGACGCGTGCACTGTCAAATTATATCAATTTCAGACCACTGTTTTAAAGTGCATTGAAAATAAACAACATCAGCCTAGTTGTTTGTTTTTTTCACAACAACAATAACAAAAAGAATAATAATAAACGCAAAAATATTTAAACAAAAACACTAGGATACAAATAATTGACTTGTTGTGTAACATTTTAATCTAAACAGTTTCGTGTGTAACATAAGAAGGAATAAAATAAAATTAACTAAAAGCGCGTCTTAACTGAAATAAAAAATAATCATAATAATAACTAAAGCGATCAAAAAGATGAAGATACGAATAATGTCCTCAAACTCAGAAGTAAAAATCTCTACTCTCTAGAGGCAGGCATACATACTGTGATGAACGGGAGCCGGTTTGGCTGCATTGGTCCTCCTGTTTTCACAAATGTCCCAAACAGTCGTTGACAAGTCGTCTTGAACAGACACATAATTTGTGTCGTGTGCAGGTGGCCGATTGTGTGAATATCCGACAGGAGCATCTCAATGCTGAAGTCTCACTCCAATTAGGGTCCCCTTTAAGAATTTAATGTTAGTCAGACTTGCAGTGCCAGCAGCCGCCTACATAAAAACAAAAACATCAAGCGCATGGAAATATACATTTTTTGCAGCTGTCTTTAATGTAAATGAACGCAAAGAGCAGTGAAATCAGAAATGCAGTTTTAGGTGACAGTGGTGTGTGTGTGCGCGCGTGTGCGCGTGTGTGTGTGCGCGTGTGTGTCATGAAGGAAGTGCTATATTTCCCCCTGGTCAGAAAGGCAAAACATTAAGAGAAGGTGTTGTAACAATCGATTTTGGCATGAATTTGCTTGATGTGTGTTGTCGAAATGAAAGTCTAACTGCGACCTTAATACTAAAAATCAGATTGGGGTTATTAGTTTGTCGCTGGCGCGAGCTCTTCTGCCATCTAGCGATTCCGAAAACAGAAGAGGCGATGTTCAGGGATTACATTTATTTTGAACTACTCTACTGCCATCTAGTGTCATTAGTGTAATCTAGAGCATGATTAAAAGTGTGTCCAGTTGTTTTTTGCACAAAGTTTCAACTTATATTGGTAAAAATCTATTATAAATGCATCTAAAATAGTATTTGTAAAATCATTGATTTATATTAAGCCATGATAGTTTTTTCCCAATCACTTTACAGGTTTATTCTCTGGATAGTAGGCTACACTCAAAAAATAACTCATTGGATGAACTCAATTTAATTGAGGGCAGGATTTCCATCCAATAAATTTGTTTAGCTCCAACTAAAAAACTATTTACCCAATTAAATACAGTTGAGTTGATCCAACATGATTTGATCTAATAAAGAGTTGATAGAGATAATACAGTTGAGGTCTGAATTATTAGCGCCCCCCTGAATTATTAGCGCCCCTGTTTATTTTTTTTCCAATTTCTGTTCCCAACTGAGAGAAGAGTTTTTCAACACATTTCTAAACATAATAGATTTAATAACTAATTTCTAATAACTGATTTATTTTCTCTTTTTCATGATGGCAGTAAATAATATTTTACTAGATATTTTTACATATACAGCTTTTACATATACATTTTTACATATACAGCTTAAAGTGACATTTAAAGGCTTAACTAGGTTAACTAGGCAAGTTAGGGTAATTATGCAAGTTATTGTATAATGATGGTTTGTTCTGTAGACTATCAGAAAAAATATATAGTTTAAAGGGGCTAATAATTTTGACCCTAAAATGGTTTTAAAAAAATTTAAAACTGCTTTTATTCCAGCCGAAATAAAACAAACAAGAAAAAGAAGAAAAAATATTATCAGACATACTGTGAAAATGTCCTTTCTCTGTTAAACATCATTTGGGAAATATTTAAAAAAGAAAAAAAAAATTCAAAGGGGGCTAATAATTCTGACTTCAACTACAGTATGCATATTATGTGTTGTATATTTCGAAGTCTCTTAGCTTTATTTTAAGCTATCCTAAATGAACTAAAAGCGTATATATTCATACAGTTCATATTTGATGAGTTATACATTTGATTGAGACTGATCTCAGAACTCATTTTAGGATAGTTAATGCTACTAAGCAAAGCAACAAACTGCATTTTTCTAATTAAGCTGCCAACACCCAAAGCAAGGGTGCTTCTGCAAGGTGGTAATCTCAAAACTCAAAGCAATATATGAAAATCTTCTAGATCTCCAAATTAAAGTGAAGATTAAACTCTAACAAGTCTTCTTATTAACTTTAAACACTTTAAAAACACTTAAACAACTGTAACCAGGTAGTTGGACCAACACAATTCCCTCATGTTGTCCCAACACAAACGCTTAAGTTAACTTAATGGTTTACAAATTTAAGTGGACTGAACATCAAACAAATTAAATGGCCAAAGAAATGACAAAAATTGTTTTGTTTCAGCTCATTCTAAACAGTTTGAACAAGCAGCAGTAGTCATTTTTTTGAGTGTACAGACAGTGAAAAGGTTTACATTTTCCAGCTGATTTGTAAAAGAGATGATGAAACCTCCTTGTTCAAAGCTGGAGCTCTGCTTGTGTATCATTCTTGGAAACATTGCTGTGTACATGTGACATGAGCTTTTATTTTATATTCAGTATATGCTAAATTGACTGATTCTGTTACATACAGTATGTGTGTTGATCTTGATGCTTATGTTGTTTTACTACACACTGGACTCTAATGATATCTAAGAGGGAGAAGGATTTCTGGCAGTGGACTAGTGGGATTGCAGTGAATGTGTGCTGCTGCTGCTCTTTGTTGAAGGGTTTAGATCATAGGTCTTAAACTGGATTCCTGGAGGGCCACAGTTCTGCACAGTTTTGCTCCAACCCTAATCAAACACAGCTAATCAAACTAATCAAGGTGATCAAGACTACTAGAGACTATTAAGGAGGTGCGAGTTGGAGGTGGTTGTACGAAACTATGCAGAGCTGTGGCCCTCCAGGAATTGAGTTAGAGACCATTGCTTTAGATCAGGCATGTCCAAGCTCAGTCCTGGAGGGCCGGTGTCCTGCAAAGTTTAGTTCCAACCCCAATCAGACACACCAGGGCTAGCTAATCAAGCTCTTACTAGGCTTTCTAGAAACATCCGTGCAGGTGTGTTGAGGCAAGTTGGAGCTAAAATCTGCAGGACACCGGCCCTCCAGGACCGAGTTTGGACACCCCTGCTTTAGATGTTGTGTTTTTTCAGTGTCATGTCCGGCAGTGTTTTTACAATAGTAAAATTGTTTGCTTCTGGTTAGTGATTGTTTTCTGGTTTGCATCTAATGGCATGTGAGGATGAACAGTTTTGAGGGAAAAGGGAAAAGGACAATCAGTTCATGTTGCAGAACTAATCATCTAGGTCAGGATTTGTTCATCTTTTAGATGGTCAGTTGGCATTTCTGTGTGGAGTTTGCATGTTCTCCCCGTGCAGGCGCGGGTTTCCTCCGAATGCTCCAGTTTCCCACACAGTGCAAAGGCATGCGCTATAGGTGAATTGGATAAACTAAATTAGCCATACTGTATGTGTGTGAATGCAAGAGTGTATGGGTGGTTCCCTGTGTTGGGTTGCAGCTGGAAGGGCATCCGCTGTGTAAAACATATGCTGGATAAGTTGGCGGTTCATTCCGCTGTTGCGACACCTGATTAATGAAGGGACTTATCTGAAAAGAAAATGATTGAATAAATGTTTTATTTAAATATGAATGATAGATTTATTTGAGTCTTATTTAAACACATTTTTGTTTTAATTATTTTGATTATTTTATTCAAAAGAATATTTGTAATATTTGTTATTATGTAGTTTTCACTAATATGTTGACTAATATTGATAAAATAATAATTATTTCTACACGTTTCTTTAATCCTCCATTGATTAATCAAACCCCTGGTTATTTTGTTTAATTGGATATTGATATAAAAGTGTTAAATCTTTAGAACTATATGTAATTATGAACTTTGTAAATATGAACTTTATGATGAAATGTAGATCAGCAGGAGGTTTCAAACTGAGCTGATATGATGTGTTTTTTCTTTATACTTCAACTGGAGTCACAAAGATTACACAACATGGGACAATAAGTCTAAATTTAACACAGTTGTGAGGATGTATATTACACTTGTTTACTATTTCTTGATGAACTTAAGAATATGTACCTTTAATTCCCAAATTCTGTTTGTTTTATATATATCCTGTAAATCTGATGGAAATTCAATTCAATTCATAGCCTCAAAATGTAAAGAGGCCAATGGATTAAACAAATGACCAGCAACCTTGCATTGAAAAAGCTGACATGTAAAGGGAAATAACAGGATTTTTATAAAATCTGTCCCCCTTTCTTTACTATTGCAATCAAATTGGATGTTAGAACCTATTGCAAACCTATGTAGTGTAAATGACTTGTCTGTTTTACAGATAATGTACTGGACAGATGACCGGTCCATCACAAATGAGCTGATGTTGAAAATGATCCACAGGTCAGTGATCAGGTCAGGTCAGATTCAGTGATGCCTCTTGTCAGTTGAAGATTTATTTGTAACACTTTACTCAGGAAAAACCAAGCAATGTTTCTGAGGATCAAAGATATCGGAGTACGAGAACAGAACATATGTTATTTTTTGTTGTAAATAAGATACAATTACACTTTATTTTCAGGTGTCCTTGTTAGTGTAACTATTCAGCTACTGCACAATATTAGTTCATTACACATATAGGGCGAGGGTGAGGGTTAAGTATAGGTTTAGTAGCATGAAATAATTTATAATCAATTGTAATTACTAAGTACATTGAACAAGAGTAACAAGAACACATTCAAATAAAGTGTTACCAAGATACACTCACCAGCCACTTTATTAGGTACAGCTTACCAGTACTGGGTTGGACCCCCTTTTGCTTTCAGAACTGCCTTAATCCTTTATGGCGTAGATTCAACAAGATACTGAAACTATTCCTCAGAGATTTTGGTCCATACTGACATGATAGCATCACGCAGTTGCTGCAGATTTGTCGGCTGCACATCCATGATGCGAATCTCCCATTTCACCACATCACAAAGGTGCTCTATTGGATTGAGAACTGGTGACTGTGTAGGCCATGTGAGTACAGTGAACTTATTGTCATGTTCAAGAAACCAGTCTGAGATGATTTGCGCTTTGACATGGCGCGTTATCCTACTGGAAGTAGCCATCAGAAGATGAGTGCACTGTGGTCATAAAGGGATGGGCATGGTCAGCAACAATACTCAGGTAGGCTGTGACGTTGACATGATGCTCAATTGGTACTAATGAGCCCAACCACCACAACCATCAGCCTTAACCATTGATACAAAGCAGGATGGATCCATGCTTTCATGCTGTTGATGCCAAATTCTGTCCCTACCATCTGAATGTCGCAGCAGAAATCGAGACTCATCAGACCAGGCAACGTTTTTCCAATCTTTTATTGTCCAATTTTGGTGAGCCTGTGCGAATTGTAGCTTCAGTTTCCTGTTCTTAGCTGACAGGAGTGGCACCAGGTGTGGTTTTCTGCTGCTGTAGCTCATCTGCCTCAAGTTTCAAAATGTTGTCCATTCAGAGATGCTCTTCTGCATACCTCAGTTGTAGCGAGTAGCGAGTGGTTATTTGAGTTACTGTTGACTTTCTATCAGCTGGAACCAGTCTGGCCATTCTCCTCTGACCTCTGGCATCAACAAGGCATTTGCGCCTACAGAACTGCCACTCACTGGGTATTTTCTCTTTTTTGGACCGTTCTCTGTAAACCCTAGAGATGGTTGTGCGTGAAAATCCTAGTAGATCAGCAGTTTCTGAAATACTCAGACCTGCCCGTCTGGCACCACTAACCATGCCACATTCAAAGTCACTTAAGTCACCTTTCTTCCCCATTCTGATGCTCAATTTGAACTGCAGCAGATCGTCTTGACCATATCTACATGCCTACATTTATTAAGCTGCTGCCATGTGATTGGCTGATTAGAAATTTTCATTAATGAGCATTTGGACAGGTGTACCTAAAGTGGCCGGTGAGTGTATGTTGTCTTCGTATCTGAATCTGATCTGAATGAGCCTCTATCCCCCTCTTGTGGTGTAAATGTGTATTTATGTATTTATTTTGCCTTATTTAAAAAGTTTTACAAATGCTTAGTAGTACATTTATGCTATTTTGGTGAGTGCAGACAGAATGAACTATAGAAGTTTTCTGTAGCATGTGCATGTATTCAAGACAAAAAATGAATTTCAGAATGTAGACAGACCTACCTCTTTTTTATTTGTTTATTGATTGACTAGATTTTTTTGCAGAACCAAGATGCTTTTTAGACCATTATTGCAATGTGTGTGTGTGTGTGTGTGTGTGTGTGTGTGTGTGTGTGTGTGTGTGTGTGTGTGTGTGTGTGTGTGTGTGTGTGTATGTTTATGATTAATTTACATGCCTGTGTTAAATATCAATCTAAGTGCTGACTGAAAAAAGTTTCAAGCCAACTAAAACAAGCCTAAACTAAAAATTACAAACAAAATTAAAATAAAACTGAAAATATGAAAATAAGTTAACATATTAATAAATTCTATTCTAAAATGAGAAAAAAATCAGATGGACCACCACTAAATAAGAGCAGAGAGGATTTTGATAGTCTATCAACTCATATTATTGAGAGTTTTATTCCAAACTATAAACGTTTTTTTAATCAGCTAGTCAAGGTTAAGGTCCACTTCTTTTGAAATGTCTGCCCTTGATGTATTTGAAGATTTTCTTCAAATGTCTTATCTTTAGGTCTGAACTTTAAACAGATCACTTTTGTTTACACTTTTACAAATTGTGTAGTTTTATGTAGTTTATTATCACCAGTTTCAGCAATGTTAAGTGTAGCAAACATGCATTTTTGGCAACTTTTTATTTATTTGTAGTATTTTGATTACTGTTGGTCAACATAAGGATATGGTTAGTTTGGGGGAACTATTTATAGCTCATGCAAAGTGCTTATAATTTACATTTAAAAATAAAATAAAACCAAATAAAACAGAATAAAAGAATTAAAAGAACCAAAATTGTAAAATGATTGAAAAAAAAAATACTGATTTAAACAAATTAAACATGAAAATACGCAAAGACTACAAATAAACCAAATATTAGAATTTGATGAAATATTTTTTTATAAGGGCTAGTGACTTTTGGTGTGCAAAATATCGTGGGATCTGGCAACACAAAGAACACAATGCGCATGACTTCCTGGTTTCAAAAGTGAAACCGACGCACAGCACACTTTTTCACAATCAAAAAGTGATATCAGAGTTCAAGTTTACGCTGAGCCATTGGACCAGACAAACTATCTTTTCCCGGGCAGCTTATTTGAAAACAATGCGCACTTTCTGCCATTCGCTCCTCGACGGCTGTAAGCTGTAGTTGGTGTCTCGTTTTCTTGTTTTGATTTCCCTGACAACTGAATGACGCACAGGCACAGATCGAGATGATGAGCCTGCCAGAGGTAAGATTATCGCTAACCTGCTGCTAAACATGCTGAAAAAACCTAGCAACTTAACCTATCAACAAAACCTATCAACGTAATTTAATGACTGAACTTCAGGGGCGTTTGATATTAGAGGGGATTAACTTACTCTCTTAAATTGTTGATTAATTTATTATATGACCAAACTATGCAAGTTAACAGTAGAATATAGTTATTTGTCTTTTACTTTTTACACGGCTCTTAACCGTGATCTTATTATATTAAAATATTTATTTAGTACCATTGATTGCCATCCGTATAACGACAGTTTTACTTAAAATACCACGGTCAAATTCGGTTTAGTGTAACAAACAGTGTTGGGGAAAGTTACTTTTGGAAGTAATACATTACACTATTGAGTTACTCCCCCAAAAAAGTAACTATGTGCGCTCCTTAGTTACTTTATATGGAAAGTAATGTGTTACGTTACTTTTGAGCTACTTTTTCTGACCTGGCTGAGGCTTGATCTCTTTAAGAACTTGCAGGGTATTTTTCTTTCTTTATTTTTAATAGAGGAGCTCTGCATTTAACGACACACTGTATAACCTTCTTTTACCTTTTATAAAAACTAATAAAATAAAATTAGATGCGTTACCTCCTGAGAAGTTCTTGATGCTATGTCGTATATACAGATTAATGGAAGTTGAAAGCAATCTGTTTGCTACTTTTGTATTTTTGTCTTATTAGCTCAGTAAAATCAGTGTCCATTGAGGCAATCCCATTCCTTCCAAGTGTTCAAAATAATGAGAATTCTTCCATCAAAGAAATGTAAGGCTCTGCCATTTTGTTTTTGCCTGTTCTTGCAGGGAGCTCATTTTGTTATTAAGAGTGATTCATTGTGATTACACTCATTTTAATTCAGCAAATTATTTTATAAAAGCGTATGAATTAATGAAAAAACTAACTCTAATATTATTACTTATTTACTTATTACTCCTTACTTACAAAAGTAATATTATTACGTAACTCGCGTTACTTGTAATGCGTGACCCCTAACACTGGTAACAAAACAATTTCAGTACAACAACTGTGGTTTTTAGGATTTATTTGTAACAAATCCATGGTTAAAACTGTAAGGTTAGACATGTTTGATCAAGTTTTTAAAAAATCATTAAAGTCTTACAAAAGTGTATTAATATAATAGAGCAATTCCAGCGTTATGGATGTGACATTTGCAGTAAAAACTCAAAACATAAATTTGCATAGAAAGCATATGATAACATTATATTGAAACTTTTGTTTATATTTTCCAGAACAACTCGCCAGAGAGTTAAGGGACCAGAAAAATATCAATCTGTAAACATGTTTTGTACTTTAAATGAGGAAAATAAACATGTGTTATGGATGTGAAAAAAAAAAGTCTGCGGGTTTACAGTATACATTGTGTATATATATATATATATATATATACTTATATATAAGTATAGTATACTTTGTAGAAATTTTGTGAATTAAACTGCACAACCCAAAAGAATATAAGTTGGCTCTCTACAAAACAAAAATGATTGGTTTTATTTAATATTTTCACATTTATGAGGAAAAAGTGTCGTTATGGATGTGACATCTCTCCATTATGGATGTGACAGATGTGAAATTGCCAATTGTGTAACTTTTGTAAATCAAATAGAGTAGTTTGAAAACATTGACAGATGCAGTTTTGAGTATTTCTATAGTACTGTAAAATACTTGCTTACACAAAAAACCCATTTTGGTGAAAATGTTTTCATGGCAAGGTTGACATTTGCATGGAATTGCTCAATACCATTTATTTATCAAGTTAAATGATTAATCATGTATTAACTAAACTGTGTTAATTTCATGTTTATTTCAGATATTTACAGAAGTTAAGCTTAAGATTCATCCAGCCATCTTTCAGCCACCAAATTCAGTGACCAGCATCCTGAATGGAAAGACCATACGAGTTACTCAGAAAGGAGACTATTTAATTGCTACTGGGAAGTTCCAAGATATTAACGATTTTTATAAGTCGTGTATAAAGTTACAAACAACACATAATAGACCAAAGCATCCAAAACAACAGGAAATGAGTATGAGCAGCCACACCACTGCAAGTCTGAGATCAGCTCAAAACGACCCTTCAGTAATTAAACCAATTGAAGTCGATGACACTGTTATGCATTACATCAAAGAAAAGAAAGCAGAGGAATTTGAAGCTATCCAAAAAAGGCACGCAGTTTCCATAAATAGATTGAAAAATTCTCTGAGCTTCAGGTCTCAAACTGGTAAGAGCATTCACGCTCAATTTGCACGAGAAGAGTTTATAAAACTGTACCAAAAGATTGCAACTGGGCTGCAAATCAGGAACCACGCTTACAGTCCAGATATTATTGCACTTTGCTCTTCAGAGTTTCCAGAACTCTTAATCAATCTCAGTAGTGATAGAAAACAAATGCAACTAGTTGGTGACTTTATCAGCCTTCAGAGATTTGACAAATGTTTGAAAGAGAGTGACTGGAGAAGGTATTCACTGCACCAAAGCCCAAGCAGAAGAAAAGACTTCGACACACCTCGCAATCAACCTGCAAAACATGAGAAAACAACTGACCAGGCCAAAGATGAGACATGTCCGATCTGTTTGGAAACCATCAAGATGCCTGAATCCACAGTGTTAACTAAATGCCAGCACAGGTTTTGCAAAGACTGTTTAAAGAGGGCTTTTCAGTTGAAACCAGCCTGCCCGATATGTGGAGAAATATACGGCAGTCTCACAGGGACACAACCCAAAGGAGGAACCATGACAGTATCACGGGACAAATCCGGTTTACCTGGATACGAAAGATTAGAGACGATCGTCATCACCTACTATATACCAAGTGGATCCCAGGGGGTGAGTTTACTAATGTGTTCTATATTTGATCAGATTAGGGATAGTTCACCCAAAATAAACTCCCCCTTAAATGGTTCCAACCCTCTATGATTTTTTCCCCCGTTGAACACAAAAGATATTTTGAAGAATGTTGGAAAACAAATACTACATTGTAAAACCCAGAAAATTAAGGTAACTCGAACCGTTTGAGGAAACCGATTGCAACAAACCATTTAAGTTCAAAAACTAATCCTAATGAGTACTGTGAACTTACTCCATTTGAGTAAATGAAGCAATTTGAGCACAGTAAAACCCAATAAATGAAGAGAACTTAAACCAACTGAGTACTGTAAAACCCAATAAGTTAAAGCAACTCAAAACTTTAGAGGAAACCGATCGCAATAAACTATTTGAGTTAAAAAAAACTTATCTATATGAGTACTGTGAACTCATTACTTTCAACACTGAGTTTAAAATCTTTTCAAATGAGTAGAATTAGCTTTCAGTCAACTTTGAGTTAACTACACTCATTTCATTTGATATAGTCGACTGTCTGGTTTTACAGTGTATGGATGTCTATGACCACAGTTATCCAACATTCTTCAAAATATCTTCTTTCTGCGTCCAACAGAAGAAAGAAGCTCAAACAGGTTTGAAATAAGAGGATGATGAGTAAATAATGACTGACTGTTCATTTTTGATCTATTCCTTCAAGCTGTTCAACACAATAGCAATCAGTCACACCTGTTTTTAATTATCTCCCTACAGGTTGAACACCCAAACCCAGGCATGTCATACCACGGTGCGTCCCGCATTGCTTACCTCCCTGACTCAACAGAAGGGAACCATGTACTCAAGCTTTTGCAGAGGGCGTTCGACCAGCGACTCACTTTCACTATCGGTCGATCATCCACCACTGGCAAGAACAACGTGGTGACCTGGAATGACATTCACCACAAGACGTCCCGTGATGGAGGGCCCACGCAGTAAGTAAACACTTTGGGTGTTGTCAACATTTTGAGGTGTTTACCTAATCTCAGACTGAGCCCTGTTAATTCCAGTACTGTTTTAACAAGGTTTTTTTAATTACTGTTATTTTTTCATTTACAGTTACGGTTACCCAGATCCAGACTACCTGAAGCGAGTGCAAGATGAACTGAAAGCAAAAGGAATTTACTGATTTAACTGACTGAAGCTTGTATTCCTATCATATGACCAACATTTATTGAAGCAGTCTTTTGTTTAGTTTTTAGCACTATAAAGGATTAACAGTTTAGGATTCGAATGGGCATATTTTAGTTTGTGTTATTATAATCTCATAAAGCATCATAAGAGAGATTTATAACTGTATAGTATGTATAGATATATAACCCATGGGTTAAGCGGTTAAACCTCTAGTTACAAATCAGTATGATAGAGGCATCACATTTACAGAAATCTTAAATCTACTTTAATCACCGTTCCACATATGTATGAAGCTCTGTAAATAGATTTTCTCATCTATGTTCATTCAGTGATTACAGTGTTATAAAATAAGTTTATTAGTCTACAGAAATGTAGGATTTTTTCACTCTGTGTTATTTGAAGTATTCTATGAAAGCACAGTCATTTATTAGCATTAATCCATTTCTATTGTATCAGGAGTTGTATTTTTATTTTTTATGAATGATTTTTATATTTGTTAATGAGTTTTTTATTAATATTTTCTGAAGTGCACTCTTTGCATTATGCAAAAAAACTTTTAATAAACTCTAACAAATAATAAATGCCATTCCTATTTGTTGTATTATTTTAAATAATTGATTTTTATATTATTTTATGCATTTTTACTAGTATTTTCTGAAGTCATAAAATCTTTGTATTATGCAACAAAAAAAAAAAGCTTCAAATAAACTTTTACGAATAATAAAAGATTATTTTCTAATATTTGTTACACACTTTTATAGTACTACATTCATTCATTCATTTCCCTCGGCTTAGTCCCTTTATTCATCAGGGGTCCCACAGCAGGATGAACCGCCAACTTGCAGTATCCAGCATATGTTTTACACATGTCCTTCTAGCTGCAACCCAGTACTGGGAAAACATCCATACACACACATACACTTTGGCCAATTGAGCTTACCCACTTCACCTATAGAGCATGTCTTTGAACTGTGGGGGAAACCCGCAAACTGTCAACTGACCCAGCCAGGACTCGAACCAGTGACCTTCTTGAGACGACCACTGCTAACCACTGAGCCACCATGTCGCCAATAGTACTACATAGTTTTACAAATTCACGATTACAGAAGTTATCGTTCCAAAGCATCTGCACAGAAGATGCACATCATTACATTAAAGTCAATATCAGAAAAGTTAAGGAGTTGTGTATAGGGTGGGCAATACATAATAAACAGTTAACTTGCAGTTATACAGGTCTAGTATAGGGTGTCCGCAGGCTCGTTAAAAGTCTTAAATCTACTGAAATGTTGTGTTGTCTTAATTTTCCTTTGTTCATGTATAGCTACCCAATCTGGCCATTACCAACCATACAATCACCAAAAATCTCAATAAAAAACATTATTAAATTATTATTATTATTATAGTAGACTGAAGTAATTGACAGATATGTTTTGTTCTATTCTTGGTAAGGATTTAGTTTGTTAATGAATATATTTGAAAATTAATGAAAAAACTATTCAAACTAAATTATTATTATTGCATTATTAAATCTAATAAAGTTTAATCATTTTTTTTAAATGGGCAAGTGAAAATCTTTTCAAACTGGTATATTCAGAAAAAAATCCTTAGCATTTAGCCCTGTACAAGTCTAACATTTCATTCATAATGGTCTTAAAATGTTTTTATAAAGTCTTAAATATTACTTGGTGAAACCTGCAGAAACCCTGTAGTACTGAGCCTCTCTGTGAGTCTCTACATCTGAACACATCTGAACACTGCATTTCAGAATCACTTCATAAAATGCTGGAAGAAAGATTAAAGGCACCATTGTTAGCCACTTTGC
This sequence comes from Danio aesculapii, assembly GCF_903798145.1. NCBI lineage: Eukaryota > Metazoa > Chordata > Actinopteri > Cypriniformes > Danionidae > Danio > Danio aesculapii. Next base: position 43,228,474 of record NC_079439.1, on the reverse strand, counting down.
TATCTATTTACAAAAGAAGAGTCTCGTTTACTTGGAGGTGGGCATGTGTGAAGTAGTAGCTGTAATCCGGTACAAAATTCAATCAGGTCAATTATGACACATAAATGCTCTATAATCCCCATTAAACACATAAAGCAAGCTGCAGGGTTTCTTTTTAACTTGTCTGAGCTGGCAGACACAGCAGAAACCTACAGTAACAAAACAAATCTACAAAAGGGAAATGTTATCCGATGTCCCCTTTTTAACAATAGTGTCTCTGTGGTAGTAAAATAAGTCTGCCAGAAACTCACCTGTGGCTTTAGGCCAGCTTGAGTCAATGATCGATCTGTTCTAGCACTGATTTGCACAACTACAGCTAAATAGGTAACGCATTACATTTTGTAGGAAAAACAAAAGTAGCAACACTAGTGTGTGTGTGTGTGTGTGTGTGTGTGTGTGTGTATTGCAGAGGACAGAGGTTTAAAATGAAATGGCTTATATGAAGCACAAGTTTCCTGTCCCACATTTTTACAACTAATTTACTGTCTTGCACAGCTTTTATTATAAGCATATTATAGTGGGTTTCCTCCGGGTGCCATGATTTCCCCAACAATCCAAAGACATGCACTATAGGTGAATTGGATGAACTAAATTGGCCATAGTGTATGTGTGTGAATGAGCGTGTATGGATGTTTCCCAGTACTGTGTCGCAGCTGGAAGGGCATCCGCTGTTTAAAACCTATGCTGGATAAGTTGGCGGTTCATTCCGCTGTGGTGCCCCCTGATGAATAAAGGGACTAAGCCGAAGGAAAATGAATGAATGAATGAATGATCATATTTCCACAATATCTAATTCCTGACAGCAGCTTCTCAAAACCAACATCTCTTGCATTTGTAAAGTCAAAGGTCACTGAGGCTAAGTCTGCGCACTTCTTTCTGTGGATGAATCTGCAGTGTTAAGAAAAAGACAAGAATGTGTGAATTATAGGCAAATCTGAATTTAATGAACATAAAACAGATACATAAGCTACTATTTCCATAACTTGTAAAAAGCCATAAAGCTGAATCTGTTCGCAAAATAAGGAAAAAAGTAAAAACATACTACAGAAAATATTTGGCCTTCGTGTTGCTGTGGCATTATTTACACTACATACAGTATTTTCATATATGACCGGTATTGTCATATTTGCCATTATATCCTTATCGATAAGGCACCAAATGCTAAGTAGCATGATCTTTTTATTTCTTTTTTTTTTTACCAAATTGTGCAGAAAATGTACAAAACTATACAAACAAAACTATCACATATGAACACGGTCCATCAAAATAAAGGCAAAGTAAAAATAAATGGAAATGTTATGACGTAGAGACCTAACCCTCATTTCAATCCTTAATTAACAGATCAGACAGCGGATTTTAATAAATCTGATTTACATCTCGTTTGTTAATTACTATGATTACGTAAACGTTTACTTCAGATTGAAATGAATATTAAGCTGTTGTCAGCTTGTTTGATCAACTGAATCTACAATGGCATACGATTTGAATATATTGCAATTGAACATTGTGGATTTACCAGTGTTTCAGAGTCCCATGGAAAAATAGAAAATACTTTTCTGCACACAAAACGATCAATACTACATATTTAATGTGCCTGCTTTTTCATCTTTTTAAATAAAACCCATAATTCTGCTCATACGTGGAGGAAACAACGTGGTGCTACATCTCGACTTTGTGTAAAAGTTGCATTTCCTTCAAATAGTATTTTAAATACAATTAAAAGAACCAAATATCTTACCTTACAAAAGTCTTGTCATCAATCTCAATTGTAAGAGCAACAAATAATAACTTGACTTCTAGTTAATCATTTGGAAATGTGACAGAAGGTAGATTTTTCTGATGAATCATAAGCTGAACTGCATCCCAATCATCACAAATACTGCAGAAGACCAATTGGCACCCGCATAGACCCAAGGTTCTCACAGAAATCAGTCAAGTTCGGTGAAGGAAAAATCATAGTTTGGGGTTACATTCGGAATGGGGGCGTGCAAGAGACATTTGTGCTGCCCATTACATTAAAAACCACAGGAGAGGGCAAATTCTTCAGCAGGATAGCGCTCCTTCTCATACTTCAGCCTCCACATTAAAGTTCCTGAGAGCAAAGAAGGTCATGGTGCTCCAGGATAGGCCAGCTCAGTCACCAGACATGAACATTATTGAGTATCTCTGAGGTAAGATGAAGGAGAAGGCATTGAAGATGAATCCAAAGAATCTTGATTAACTCTGGGAGTCCTGCAAGAACACTTTCTTTGCCATTCCAGATGACCTTAATAATAAGTAATTGCAGAGATGTATGGATGCAGTCCTCCAAGCTCATGAAAGTCATAAACAATATTCATTATTTTCTCACTGCACCATGACTTTATATTCTATACTGTACATTATTTCTGTTAAGTGACAAGACTTTTGTCCAAGCAAAGTCAGACCTTACTGTCCTAATTAAATCGTTAAAAATCAAGGCATGATCATATTTTATTCTGGTAAAATAAGCGTCTTCTAGAGGCCTTTGCCTTTCATATAAGCCACTTCTGATACCAAATGATCAACTAGAAGTCAAGTTAGTATTTGATGTTCCTAAAACCTGGACAGGCGGCCAGACTTTTGTCAGGTAGTGTATTTATACTGGATAATTATCATCATCAAATAGATGACGTGATTTTAAATGACCAAACATTTTAATGTTTAGAAAGTAAACAACCACAAAAGGTGTCTAAACATCACTATAAAGAATTGCCAAAAATCGAACAGAATACTCACACATTTGAACCCTCTGTTAATACATTACAATGTATAAACAACAAGCAGCAAACACTTATTCTGCCTTAAAATCACCTTACAAAAAAAGATTTATATTGAAATATTCAAAGAACATTTTACAATTTGGTGCCGAGTTTTATCCTTATCAAAAAAAGCCTCTGTATCCATACCAAGGAGAACAAATTCTTTGAAAATGTAAAAGCAACATGCATCATCTGTTTAGCTGTTGCTGCCGAATATATAAAGTCGTCTTTTTCTTTCAGATTTTTGGGGTATATTCACTCATCAGTGAAAACATTACAGCAATACTGAGTATTTTGAAATGATTAAGTAAATGAAGTGGCAGGTTTAGTAAATCTGGGCAAATTCTAAACTGAGGCCTTTAGGAATTGTAAACCGACAGCTACATTTGAAGTAGCATGACATATTAGCTGTAGCACAGGGATCCGTTTTGAAACGACACTTATCAAAGCTCTCCGTCTGCTGTAAACATCAGGAGTCGCTCGCTTGTGTTCCGCGCTGTCAAACAATAAATACGTCTGTCTTTGAAAGGCATTTAAGATTATATGGAAGTTTGAAACATCTATCATACGTTAAGAAAAATAAAGTGCATATACAGTAGACACCTTTTGTATACACAAATTAATGTACTTTAACAAGTACAACTCTTAGTAAACAAGGTCAGATGGCGCATATCCACACAGGAATATTCTTTTGTTTTGTTTTTTTCTCCAGGAAAGTCTTAAAATACTGTATTCTTCAAAGTGTTTTCATTTTTCATGTGTTTACAAAAAAATAAGTAGTCCATCAGTTGAGCTGAGAGACGTACCATGCTCTTTCAAAATGTACCTTGTATTTATAAACTTAGCAAAATGGTAAGAGTTTGAATCGCCAGTGTAAATATGCATGTGTCCCGGAGGGGGGGAATCGTATAAATAGTGTGTTTTGAAGATTGTGAATATCCTTTTTGTTTTATTCGTGTGTTCGGTGGTTACCAAAAGTACAGTTGGTATTGGCCTCCTGCCCTCAAAATGTCCAGCTTTGGGAAAGAGGTCAAGGCAGCGGGTTTGTGTTCAGAAACCTTCATCCAGTGGCCGTTTGATTGCCGATGACTCGCAGGATCTCCCGGTGAATGCCAGCCTCCTGGGTGTTTATACTGGTGTCACCTACCTGTCCGTCCTCGTAGCTAGACAGCGAGAGGTTACAATAAAAAAGAAGAAAAAGGGGAGCTTTTAGTTAGATTCTGTTCAGTTCTTTCTTGATGAAGATTGAGAATATCAGAGGTGCTGCTTTTTATATTCTGAACGCTTTTAATAAGTGAGAAAGACATTGATGATTCACTCCATTGAAATGAATGTTAATGTACTCTGAATGTTCAACTGTAATCATACAAAGCTCCAAGAAAACTTTTGTCTTGCAAAAAAAACTGTAAAATGACTTTGCCTACTTTTGTCTTATCTCCTGTGTCAGTTCAGAGTGTGTGTTTATTACGGGCAATACAACACATTGCCAGTAGAGACAGAAGCAAGATATTGCCCATAGAAAATGCACACCCAGTCCTGATGACACAGTGGAATACACTGTAGAAACCCCACTGCCCACTAGTGTTTGGAAAGTATTATTGCAGAGCAGCACGGATGCAGAAATATAAATTCTTTAAGGTATGCGCTGTGGCATATGGGGATCATTTGATGCAGAAGTTTAAATCAGGCTTTATTGTCAGACCTTTTTTCTAAGATTAGTAAATGTTTGCATGAATTATGGGAATATATTATAAAGTGGTTGTGGTTGTGTTGTGTGCACAAACCAGCTAATACTCTGGTGGTTTAGAAAGTTCAAGTGTGCTGCAAGTTGAAAAAAAAACACACATGCAAATGGAAAAACCACTCACTCATTTGGAAAACATCTTCATCAGTTTGACAGCATATGTGCATATAATTGATCACAAAATGTGCAGATACAGAAATGTTCCACAATGGAAATGTGTTAGGGGACCACAAAATATGACAAAACCATGTTCTGTTCTAATCCGAGATTAAACGAAGATGACTGGAGTAAAAAGCTCTGGTAATTTATAGTGTGTCAGTATTCATCTGATGGGTGCAATAATGCTGTACCAGCTGTGTTCAATCATAAGCACGTGATCCTCTTGAATTTAGTTGATAAATAAACCGCACTTAATTGTAATGTCCTGGTCATTTGGTCGATTGTTTTTATTTGAAACTTAATATTAAAAAATAAACAACAACCTCCAGTTGCGTTATTTTTTGGTCTTCAGGAAATCACTTAAGGCAATGATATTATGTTATCATCACGATATAATCGTGCAATAAGCTCATAACTGTACTGTGCATTTACACCCTGGCCATATTTATCTATGTAAACACACGAAAATAACAGTAACTTTATACCAGACACTGTAAAAAGGTCATTCCCAGCCACTAGACATTTCTGACAGGGTAATCGAGTGTCATCAAGTGACGAGATGTGAAATTATGTTGTGGGACTGCTATATAGGAGTTATTAATAGGAATTACAGATAGTGACATTTAGCAGGGTTTTTTTTTTTTAAAGCATGACAGTAAAACATGAACAGCGTTATGAATGGATTAAAACATGTGCTTGTTTGTTGTAAAAATTTGCAAAAATGACAAAAAATGTGGATCTGCTGACTTTCATGAGCAGCTATGCTGTCGTTGGAGATGGTGTATTCAAGGACATTTTCTTACCCCTTGGTTTCGAATGTGTTCCTGAAAAATCTCTATCTAACCCTTCCCCTTAGCCCTACACCTTCACACTAAAAAGAATTGGGAAACCCCTACCCCTTATAGTGAACACGCAAAACAAGGGGTAGAGGTAAAGGGAAAGGGCTAAGGGGTCAAATTGGGATTGGGCCTAGAACCATGTCCACACTAACACCTTTTCGCTTAAAAGCGCAAATATTTCTTTCCGTTTTGGCCTTCCGTCCACACTGAGATGACGTTTTATAGGATCCAGTGTTTTTGTGTTCCAGTGTGGACTGTGAAAACAGAGGCTTTCAGCTTACATTGTCGACGACATTGTAAAGCATATTTTTTGAATGCTGTCCATTTTGACAGGTTTATTAACGGTTAATGTCAGTTTCTACATGCTCCAATTGCTTCTTTTAAAAGGACACAGAACGTTTACTGGGAGCTACTTTTCACTGGCGGAAGCAGACAACAGTTGCAACATTTTGCCGCAATGTTTGACTGAAATAAACAAACATCATGCGGATAAGCCGCAGATAAAAGTGTCTTACACATGTGCGCATGCGCAATACTGAACAAAATCGTTTTCAGTCATTTTAATGTGTATGACAGAAAAAATGAAAATAGTAGTGTGGACATGGAGCATTTTTAGACAAAAACACAATTTTCAATTTGTATTAGTGTAGACGTAGCCTAAGCAGGAAGCAGTCAACTTTGTCAATTTTTGGGTCCTCCCAACACATTTTGGTGATGGTGTGCATAATTTGCAGTGCGTTTCTGTATTTGCAAGTGTTGTGAAAATTTGCATGTGCATGTTTTGTCAAATTAATGAAGACGTTTTCTCACTTTATTAGGGTTTTTCTATTAGCAGGTTTTTTTTTTAAGTTGAAGAGCATTTGAGCCCTCTCAGTAACCGTACAAAACACCATCATATACTGTAAGCTCTCACTGTTTGAGACATATTTTCTACATTTAGCAACAGATACAAAGATTCACATACAGTATATGTGTACTGAGATAGACATACTTACACAAAGAAAAAACGTGTGCAGACGTGATCTGTATTTGGAACCACCCAGATGTCACCATGCTTGTGCAGGTCAGGAGATGTAATAACTGTTGTATTATAAAAAAAACAGTGATAATTAGCATTTTATAGATTCTAAATGACAATCTATGTTAAGGTATTAAGGTCAAATGTAAACCTTCACATAAGGCTATGCATTTCAGATTGCGGCTCTGCAGAAACTGTGGGTTCTGGCCTTTCTTCTGTGACTGAAAGCAAAAACAGAAAAATGTGGTTCATGCCCAACAGGTTTCAGGATGCCAAGCATTGCGATTAAAGCCCTTTGTAAAGCATTCAAGATGCTTAAGATTATTAAAAAGTACTAAACAATATTTACTACATTTATACCTGCAAATGAACAGTGGACTTGTTGGCAGCAGTTTCATCTTTTGAAGCAACTTTCTGCTGTTTTTTGTTCATCCCTTTATTGGAAAAAAGCCAGAGTACATCAAGCAATTACACAGGTAACAAACATTTTTTTATACTATATGTTTATTTTGCAAATATTGATGTAGAAAGTCAGTGTTTTTGGAAGATATTGTGTTCATAAAGGTTTAAGACCTGAGTAGCCAAAGGATATGCTTGATAATGGGCTGAGATAGATTCCACTCCCATAAATTGCACCATGCAGCTGCAAACAAAACAGTGAAGCAGTATGAGATTGAGTTACTGAAATTATCGCAAAAAGTGTCTGCTGAAATAACCTCATACCCGCCACAACCTCATTCCCACCTCGGTACATGTTTATAGAGACGTGCTGTATAAAGGTTCAAGTTAATAATAAATGATGCATAATTATACTGTTCCATCATATTTCCTCAATATAAACATTAGCTTCTCACCCAAACCTCATAGAGACTAATTACATTAAAAATATGTTGAATCCCTTATACCATTATGATCAGTCTCTAAAAGAAAGTCTAGTCACTACCTGAAGTCTCGTGTTTGATGCCACGACCAAACCATTCCTCAAAATGGAGTGCCAGTTTTCTATGTGTGATCCACTGAAAGAGACAGAGGGAGGGAGAGAGAGAGAGAGTCTTTCAAAACTGAAAAGTCAACACCCAAGTGTTCTAAAGCCAGCAAGATATTTCACAGCTGTGGCTTCAATTAAGTTTTTTTTTTTTTTTTGCAAAAGACGGATTTCAAACCAACTCTATGACTGCACATTTAAATCACAGCTATTAAAATGAATCGTGTACACAAAAATGAATATTCTGTCATTAATTACTCACCCTTTGACCTTTGTTGATTTTCTGAACACAACTGAAGATATTTGAATTAAAACCGGAGAGTTCACAGTATAATGTTTCCTTTAGGTCAGCTCTTCAATCAACACATGTATGGATCTGTGTGTCTCTTAAAGTGACAGCGGACTATATTCCTGCTGCTGACTGTGTTTATCCTTATTCATCAAACAACAAACGACAAGGACAAAATCAAGAATGTGTGTTTTATTTGTTTTTACTTGGTATGTTGTTATTATTTTCAATAACTGTCTGCATTTTTTATTAGTTTTTAATTACCATTCTGCTGTGGTGTTGAGAATTACTATTGAAATTTTTAGAATAAACAGAAGTGTTGTCACAATCAGCTCCAGAAGTGAAAAACTTCTTGTGATACAACAGTTCAAACTAAAAAGACTAACCAGAAATAAATCTTTATAATTAAGAGACTCCTAAAACATCAGAAAAAACAATAATTTGTGCATTAAATGAGACATAAGAGGCAATTTTCTTTATGACGCTGTGTCAAGATAAAAGAATTTCGACTTTAGCATAATTGTCAGTTCTAAAGTAGTGGATTTTCTGCTGGATGTCTGCTCTAGGATGGAGTAACATATATCCTCTTTATGGATTATTATCTGTCTTTATGATTATTAATACTGTTTAAGGGCCTAGATTATATGCTGTCATCCCTCTTCAGAGTAAAACAGGAATGATTTGTGTGCAATTGCTTTTTCTCTATGCCAAGTTATTTGTCTTCAGGATCTACAGGCCAATTCAAGAGGTCACTGAGACTTCTTGTGGAACTGGACGTTTGATGCTACTTGAACAGCTGTAACTAGAATATTACTCATTAAACAGGTTTAGTCCTTTTATTCATCCGGGGTCGCCACAGCGGAATGAACCGCCAACTTATCCAGCATTTGATTTATACAGCAGATGCCCTTCCAGCTTCAACCCAGTATTGGGAAACATCCATACACACTTATTCAGATACATACACTACGGCCAATTGAGTTTATTCAATTCACCTATAGTGCATGTTTTTGGACTGTGGGGGAAACCGGAGCACAAAGAGGAAACCCACGCGAACATGCAAACTCCACACAGAAATGCCAACTGACTCAGCCGGGATTTAAACCAGCGACCTTTTTGCTGTGAGGCGACAGTGTTAACCACTGAGCCACCGTGTCGCCCCTAGTGAATATTACTGTTTGAAATTATTTATTCCTTTAAATGATACTGTTATAAGAGGAGCTATCTTTGTATTAGTCTGCTATATTTAATCTAGCATATTGTTTTCTTCAGGGGTTTTTTCACCTTTATTATGATAGGGCAGTAGAGATTTCAGACAGGAAAGCATTGGGAGAAGAGAGAGGGCAAGGATCGGCAAAGGACCTCGAGCCGGGAATCGAACTTGGGTCGCCGTGAGCATGTTGGCACACAGTGCCACTAGGCTACAATTTTGATAAGATGGCTAAGTATAAAACAGTTTGTACTTTGTGTGTGGGTGTGTGTGTGTGTTCTATTCTTTTGTGGATCATTCTTACAGGTCTGGGGTCAGCTCTAAATAGCCTATCTTGGAAGAAGATATGACCCCACTTCTGCGTACCGGTTTGAAAATCAGGGTAAAACAGCTCTATGTATGTATGATGCAGTTAGTGCCATTATGTTAGATATAATTATTGTTGATTTGAGAATGTAAGCAGAGCAGCCTACGAACTCTATGTGAGTGTTGAAGCTGGCTTCTGCTGATGAAACAGAAAACTATCTTCAGTAAACTTTCTTTTATTGAATCTCTGACGCTGGGTCATTTGTGGGTGCCAAACAGTTCCAAATAAGTGGACCAATCAGAAGAACTCTGAGGCTGGGAAAGCATTGCTAGCCTCTTTTTACAGTAGCAAGTTGACAAGACAACGACCCATTTTTGAGCACTGTATCATGTGCAAAGATGCATTCTTTGTGCATTTCTCCTACGTTGTTTCACGGCTGTGAAGTTTTTTACCTAACTTGGAACATCTGCACTAACAGTATTCGTCGTCAGAGTACATGAATTAAACCTTGAGGCCTGTACTGTGATGGTTCAGGATAATATATATATATATATATATATATATATATATATATATATATATATATATATATATATATATATATATATATATATATATATATATATATATATATACACACAGTATATAATCCTTTCAAATAATCGTGCTTACAATGTTGACCAAAAAAAGTATTATTTTTCCCATAATCTAGCAGCCCTAACAAAATATAGTTGGTGCACAAAAAACATTTGTCGCTTCATAAAATTAAGGTTGAGCCACTAGAGTAATGTAACAGACTGATTTAATGATGCCTTTGCTACCTTTCTCAACCTTTGGAGAGACAGCAACAGGCTGACAGTGGATATAGATAAATGTCAGATAGTATTGTAAAAGTATCTTTAGTTGTGTTCAGAGTCAACTAAAACCTTAGGTGTAAGGAACAACATGAGGGTGTGAAATGAATGGCAGAATTTGGACAGCTGGAACTGATTTCCTCTGACGGTGACTTCCAAATGTAATATATTTAGTATAAGTGGAGATAATCATAATGCCATTAGGCATTTAAAGCAAGTCATTATATATTTCTGCAAGGTTGCAGTGTGCAAACCTGGCATTTGGCAACTACAGCATTTGTTCAGCACACCCATAAACCATTCACAGAGTGTCTGATTCATAATGCAAACAAAAGTGCCAAAAGCTTTCCAAAAATGACTAGCTCCAACCAGACAGAAATTGTAATACAATTCAGGACCAGAAAAAAAACACACTTTCCTTAAGCCCTGCTGTACCGCAATCATGGGTTTGTAATAATGTGGGTCAAGGATAAAGGAAGTGCAGTTGCTCAGGTGTATTGTGCACTGGCTGTTTGAGATGGAATTAACTTACTGAAAAGCAAAGGTACTCCCAAAGAGGCCTTTGGCAGCTCTGAAGTTGGATTCTTTGGCTGGCGGACTGCTGAGCAGGAGGAACTGATGGGGTGTGTGCATGAACTTCAGTTGCTGTTGTGATGGAGACAAGATATAAGAGAATATACTTGAGACGTTACGCCTTAATCATTTTCTCTTCTTGAGCTGGAGACTTTAAAAAAGTTTCACAGAGACTATGAATTTAAAATCATCTTCAAAAATACAGAACTAAAAGATGCTTGCTAAAGAAGCCATGCTTCGCTCTTAGGGAGCTAAGCCAGTAATTCTATGAGGGATTAATCATTACGTGCCTAGCCCTGATACTCTTATTCTGCATCTCAGAGATTTTCACATTTTTTAGAGCATTTGCTTGGAAGATTTTTAACTGGATAATCCACCCAAAAATGAACATTCTCTCATCATTTACTCACCTTCAACCCACCCCAGATCTATGAATATACAGTACACACAGTGAAGTTCAGTACACACAGTGAAGTTTCAGGAGTGACAACTGCACATGAACACAGCAGTTAATTGCCCGCATATTTCATGTGTGTACGGAACATACAGCAATTAACGTGCGATCGGCACAGCTTTGTTCTGCTACCTCCCACATTTGGCTTCCACTATTTATAAACAAAATAATATATTAACTCTCCTTATTTTCTGTAACTGAAGCCAAATCACTGTCAATAGAGGCATTGTGCTTTGTTTGTTTTAGGGCTGTCTCACAAAGCAGGGGTTTCCAAACTTTTCAGCCCGCAACCCCCAAATTCAAATTCGAACCCCCCAATATTCGCTGAGGTGGTTAAAGATATATAATCCTTGCACACAACGGTGCACACATACCAATAGGCCCAAGTCTATGCATCGTTTAATTTTAATAGACCAATAAAATAAGGTCAGTCTAAAAGTTTAATAAAATGAAAAAGATTTTTGGAAAATTGGCAAGTGACCCCTCATTGTCCCAATATCCCCCGGGGGGTCCTGACCCCCACTTTGAGAACCACTGTCACACATTTGCAGTGCTGTTGGATTTATCTAAAGTGTTTTAAGTTTGGAAGGTACAAGTTGCAACATTTTGTTCTTTTTTCCAATAAAAAGCTTTTGAAATTTAGGCTCATTGGTTTGTTCCCAGTGTTTTTACGATCTGACAGCATGAATTAACAAAATAAGCTTATATAAGCTTTTTTTGTTATTTCTTCACTCATGCAGAAGAGACGCACATACAGTTGAAATCAGAATTATTAGCCCCCCTTTGATTTTTTTTTTCTTCTTTAAATATTTCCTAAATGATGTTTAACAGAGCAAGGAAATTATTTGTTTTATTTCGGCTAGAATAAAAGCACTTTCAAATTTATTAAAAAACATTTTAAGGTCAAATTATTAGCCCCTTTAAGCTATATATTTTTTCGATAGTCTACAGAACAAACCATCATTATACAATAACTTGCCTAATTACCCTAACTTGCCTAGTTTACCTAATTAACCTAGTTAAGCCTTTAAATGTCACTTTAAGCAGTATAGAAGTGTCTTGAAAAAATATCTAGTAAAATATTATTTACTGTCATCATGACAAAGATAAAATAAATCCGTTATAAGAAATGAGTTATTAAAACTATTATGTTTAGAAATGTGAAATCTTTATCTTTATAAAAATTTAACACAGATGGTTCTTTAATTGTTTCAACAGCCAGGGTTTCCAGATTTTCCCAGCACAGTCAGCCCATTGGCCAATCAAAACTAACCCAAACAAACTAGACCAATAATACGAAAAACACAAAATACATCACTCCCATTCATAAACTACATATTTTACATCACTGTATACATTATAGAAGTTTTCTTTTTTGACAATTACAGAATATTAGTAATCATAAAGATTCATTCATTCATTCATTCATTCATTCATTTTCTTTTCGGTTTAGTCCCTATATTAAACTGGGGTCGCCACAGCTGAATGAATTGCCAACTTATCCAGCATGTTTTACGCAGAGGATGCCCTTCCAGCTGCAACCCATCACTGGGAAACACTTCCATTCACACACATACACTACGGACAATTTAGCTTACCCAATTCACCTATAGCGCATGTCTTTGGATTGTGGGGGAAACCAGAGCACCCGGAGTAAACCCACGCCAACACGGGGAGTACATGCAAACTCCAGACAGAAATGACAAAAAAACTGACCCAGCCGAGGCTTGAACAAGCGATCTTGCTGTGAGGCAGGAGCACTACCCACTGCACCACCGTGCTGCCCTTATGAACATTGTGTTTTCATAAATAAAAAAATTATCACAAAATTTGCATGGTGTCATTAATAAACAAAATAATATTAAGCCAAATCAGTCTCAATAGAGGCATTGGGCTTTGTTTGTTTTAGGGCAGCTGGCATGGTGTCATTGCTGTGTGTTGTCCACCTAAAAACATAATGGATGCAGGCAAGCGCAGTACAATTCCAGCAGGAGTGAAAAACATAAATTTATTACATGTATTTTAAATTATAGATATTTTTTAAAGTCTAAAATAAACATTGTAGATATCCCTAATTAAACTGTAAGCAATGGACTGTAGATTACATACACTTTTTAAGTTATTTTTAGCAACAATAATCCTGGAAAGTCCTGACAATCTGTTACCATGGAAACAGAAACAGCCGCACACAGTCTCTCCTCCAGCGCCCCTGCACCTCACAAAAGTGTGCCTACTCTGTTTCATCATTCAAGCACAGTTTTTAGAACTGGTAGAATATAAATTTGGTAGAATGAAATATTTCGACGCAACCATATAAACATAAATGATGCAGTATCCCAAACCTTTAACCTGCAGACTAAAAAAAAAAAAAAAAAAAAAAATCAACTTACGGCAAGTGGATAACCTGATCTACAAGACTTGGCAACCCTGGCAGTAGCATAAAAATCTGCTGATCTTTTAATGGCATTTACAAAAACAAGGCTTCAGTTTATCCAGACGGTAATAAATGAGGTTAACTGCACTTACTATAAGACATTTGATTAAATTAATTGTATTTAATTCATCAGATATTTAATTATTGTTGCACAGGAAACATGTACTGACATTATTACATACATCAGGCCACTGATGAGCCTATACTTTTTTACATAAAAAAAAACAAACATTTTGAAAACTGATATTATTTATATTTTCCCCCTTCATAAACAGACTGACAATTGCTAAGAAACTCCTCTAGTTTTGAAAAAAGGTTATGTTTGCGTTTAAGGGTTAAGCCAGTGTTACATCTAGTAAAAGGGGTAAAATCGGTGACCTTTAAATGCTTTGATGTTGTGATGCACACATTTCATTTTGTGTGGCTTTTGAAGCATCATCTTCAAAGTTCACTTGAAATCCAAACTTGTAATATTTATTCTGCTGGCTCACATGGTTATTCTTAAGGTGAATAATTAATCGGTGCAAGTTAATCCACTGAAAAAAAATAGTTTGTTTTGCTAATCTTCAATGAAAGTCTGAGCATTTGCTTCTGCGTCTGGAGTGGTGGTCCTTCTGTTGCATCACCCCAAGAGCTTCCATAGCAACTGTATATTAATACCCTCTTTATCGTTGGTTTGCACTTTAGGGAATGATGCGCAAAAGCACCGCCACCTCTTCAATATTTAATTTCAGTCAGAAGCACATCAACCTACTTAAATAAAAATCTCTGCAACTTCCGGTTGACATGGACTTTAAAGGTTTCATCCACTTGCACAAACCAGGAGTGACATGAGGGTCAGTAAATGATGGACAGATCTGTGGTTGAGTATCGCTTTAATAAGAAAAATGAAATATCAGACTTACTCTAGTAACTGTGAGCTTCACTATGTGTGATCTGTTGCTGGATATCACCCTGTAAAGAAAATCCATCTGTCAGTGATTCTGTGATACATTCCCAAGTAAAATGGAATACCTCCAATCTACACGTGCACACATATTTGAGTTATTATACATCAAATGATGATATTGACTGTCCAAGATACTACAATGATACATACTCTCTGTGAACATGTAAATAAAGCTATCAGAGCTGACCATCACATTTAGAACATTATTCAAATGCAGAAGTGAAGAAGATAACTATTAAAGTGTCATTCTGTCATACCACTGCAGTAGTGGGTGAGCCAAAGGATCGTGCCTGTCCATTTGTTTCTTGATCTCCAGGTATGGAGCCTATGCAGAAGAAATGACCAACAAATTATTTGGGCAAATAAACATCAAAGCTCTGGCTGACATATATGAAGATGCATACTCTACAACACTATAATATATGACTATGATTTAAACAAGGACTTGTCAATGAAATATGTTTAATCAAAAGTTATGCAGAACACTTTATTTTAAGTCTAAAATATTGTATATATTTAATCTCACTAAAATTGAGCAATTTTAAAATATGGACAGCACTTAAACAATGCATCAACCACAGAACAAGCTTGCCCTTGCAATAGACTAGTTGATACCTGGGTCATTTCTCTGATAGATGTGATGCTGTCAAGTGCTCTCATCACCCGGTCATAGTCCTTTTTCTGAAGAAGAACCCAAACAATCAGTGTAACATTCTTCCTTAATAGCAGCATTAAATGGTAGACAGGTTAAATGGAATGCTCTTAGTGTTTTGAGTACCCTGGGGTTGAAGGCAAGTGCTTGTGAGTCATTGGGATCCACCACAGAGGGATATGGCTCAAAAATGACAACTTTCCTCGGAGACTCCAGTGCAGATCGGCACATGGAGACTAGTAGGTCTACTACCTGTGCATACAAACAGAGCTTGTTAAGGCATTTGGTTATTCTGTAGACCAGGGGTCTCAAACTGCCGGCCCGCAGGCCATTTGTTAAACTTTAGGTTAAGCAACAATTGATAGGGAAAGGATAATAATAATTATTATTATGTCTATTATTATATTGTAGTATTTTCATAGCAATTTAAACTACTCCTTTAATATGTACAATAAGAAACAAAAAGACGGAGCTTTGACTACATATACTCTGGGAAAGAATGTCTGAGTCCATCAATTACATCAGGTTTCCACTTTTTTGTTGTGCTTGAATGTTAAAGCGGCCCGCCTATGAATTGTCAGTCACTGATATGGGCCCCTGCCAATTTGAGTTTGAGACCCCTGCTGTAGACTGTGTGTGTGCGTGCATTTGTGTGTTTACATACCTGAGCACCAGTGGCAATCTCATCAGCAGCCTCATTCATGACCCCTAGCGTTTGGAAGGCGAAAACACACAGCTCTCTCTCACACACTGTGGGCTGCAGGACACACATAAAGAAGCTTATTAGAGAAGAAAATATCATCAATTATTCAGTCAAAAACTGAAATTCATCACTTTTATTAAACAAAAGTATGAAATAGAACAACAAGGAGCAATAATATGATAAATAATAAGAACAAATATTTTGGCTTATGAAAAGATAATAATGCACAGTATAAAGATAATGTCTTGCTTTTTCATATTTCTTAGATTTTTTAATTATTAAACTGAAACATGCAATGTAATATCTGAGAAAACAGAAATAGTCTCCCTTTTATTTTGATTGATTAATTTGACTGAAAGATTGTATGTTAGATTTAAAACTTCAATTGAATAAATAACTTGCAGATAACTTGCAAATTGATCTAAATTCCCCCTGGAGACATTATTCTACAAATATTTGAAAGTAATTTTTAAGTAGCCATATGATGTAGCTTATAACAAATTAATAATTTAAGACACTTTAAATTGCAAGATAAAACCTCCCCCATTTCCCTCTTATTTGTGTAAGTTGTTGTTTGGCAGATCTGGATTTTGGCAGATAATAGCCAATAGCTTATATAGGTTGCTGATATTTTTAAAACATCCACAAACAACAAAAGAAATCTATAGATAACAAAGGAAAGTCTGTTGAAAAAAAGGAAATGCTGAGACTGTTCTGGATGACTTCAGACTTAGACAGGTTATGTTTACAAGACAATGATGTAGTCAAAAAAGAAAAGATTTTCCCAAAGATTTGTCAGTATGCCAGGCCAGTATTTGGTACTGTTAGTAAATGGAAGTGATGGTGTGTATGTAGAGTTTCAGGTGTTTACACAGACACGACAACATCAGCAATTTTGTAACCTGTTTTCAGATTTACATTATTTTTTCAGTCCCAAAAGCTAGGTTGTCATGTAAATGAACTGGCAAAATGCATAATATTGCATTTCCTATTTTTTCCTAAAAACGTCATGTAAATTGCCCTAATAAAGATTATCTGAAAAATATAACTGTTTCAGAAGCTTACTGTTTTACAGCTACAGCAAGAAGAACATTTATATCCAATGTTACTTTCCCAAGAAGAAAACCTAAACAAGGATTTTAGAATATAAACAGTTTAGCTAACTCCGTTCAATTTACTGAACATAAAGTGTTTGTGTACCTGGAAAACAACAACTACACACATGGGTTTGCACTCTAGTAATTCACTCTTTGATTTGTTTAATAATAGTCAAGCTTGTGAGGACAAACATTTATATTGTGGATTTTTTCATGTGTTTAAATGTTTAAGTGACCAAATCAACTGGCTCGCTCTATGACAGGGATGTCAAACTCAGTTCCAGGAGGGCAGCAGCCCTGCACAGTTTAGTTCCAACCCTGTTTTAACACACTTACCTATAGGTTTCAAACAATCCTGAAGAACACAATTCGTTAAATCAGGTGTTTAATTAGGGTTGGATCTAAACTGTGCAGAGCTGCGGCCCTCAAGGAACTGAGTTTGACAGCTGTGCTCTATGGTATTGATCAACTAATTGCAGCATTGGTAAGCTAACACTAAAAAACACCTCTTTTTATAAGATTAGCCAAAGAAATATTATCGATCCTAAATTTCTGAATGCTAGTGTAATGTTTATTCTATTTAAAACACTCTGGTATCTTTAGTGGCTCATTCAAGAGCATTCAAGCCATATTTCAATCCAGTACTTCTGCTGGCAGAACAAACAGACTCACTCTGAGCATTGGTCCATTTTGGAACACGTGAGGTTCATCACAGACCACACAAAACTCATTCAGCACAGGGATACGCTGCTCTGCATACTCCATAGTCTGCAAATTCACATCATATTATTATCAACACATACAGTGTATAAGTAACATCCATTCAGTAACACCTGTACCCTCAGAGAGACAGAAAAGCTCCACCAAACCCCTAATAGAAATCCAGCAGAATTCTATCAAAATGAAAACATTTTCCATTCCATATGGGTTTCGACAGGGAGTAATAGCAGATGACTTTTTCTTAAAGGTTTGGTTCACATTCTGTGTTAGTCACAAGAATACTAATGACTGGAGAATGTCAATCTATTGCCTTCAAGCTCAGTTATTTCAGAGAAAGGATTTTGCATGAATTTGCAAGTAAAAAAGCTGTATTAAGTATTAACCAGACCAGAAATACTGTTTGATTAATAAAATAAAGCAAAAGGGGACGTGCCGATACACTGTAAAAAAAGATTAGTTACGTTACTTAAAAAAAGGCGAGTAAACCTGTTGCCCTAAATGCAAAGGCACATCGTTTGTTTATTTAATGATTATAAGGCAACAAGTTTGCTCTCTTTTTTAAAGTAAAGTTAACTAATCACTTTTGTACAGTGCACTTTATATTTTTATATTTACCTGAACAAGGAAGCCTCTGTCTCTTACTGGAATGGATTTGGCTCCGAAGTTTGGCTACACAACACAACAACAGAAAAAATTGTTGTTAGCAAAATACAGGACATCCTCAGGACATTTATGGGGCGCTATTACAGCACCTTGCTGCAAAATGTTTTATGAATCACTCTCCAGTCAACATATTCAATTCTCTTATCTCTGCCCAGTCAAAGTAATCAACAATTGTTAAATCCGTTTTTACCGTTAAATTATGCTATTATACCAAACCAAACCAGCAATCAAATGAGGTCAGTCCTAACTTATTACATAAGCTCTAGTGTAGAGGCTAAGCCTAATACTAAAAGCCCCTGAGGGGTTGTTAGACGAGCAACTTTAACCACTGCATTAGGTCTCTAAGAAAATCACTTTTACATCAGTGTTTATATTTATTGTATGCTCACCACAATAGACTGAAATAATCCACATTTTTTGTACAAAACATTCAATCAGATCTATTCTCATGTCAAACACAGCCACCTGCTGTACTGTAGCTTAAACAGCAATGAAACAATGACAACACTAATCATAGAGGTATCTTCAGTCAAGCAACAGCTGTTACCTAAATGATCATTCTCACCTACACTTATACCAATATTCAGTAATTCTATATATAGTGATAATGAATATTTACAATATCGGGTAACACTTTATTTTGATGGTCCATTTGAGTATTAGTAGACTGTCTGCTTAATTTCTGTTGATACTGCTCCATCAACAGACAATTAACTGACTATAAGAAACTTTGCAACTACATGTCAACTTACACTAACCCTAACCCCAACCTAAAAGTCTACTTATAATCTAATGAGAATTAGTTGCAATGTAACTTAAACTTAACCATAAAAATAAAGTGTGACCCAATATTGATATTGTGGGCACATCAAAATACTATAAATTTTTAATGATTCATTTTCACATGTAAATCTGACCTAATACATGCTGAAATATTGATTGAAATTTCTGTGTTATATATGTATAGGGCTATTGTTTACAATAAGGGTTCAAAAAACATTAGTTAATTGAACTAAACACATGAAATCTACAAATGCTTGATGACAATTTCATAATTATTGCCTAATAACACGTTAGAAGTCTTAATTTTCGTAATTTTTTTATTAAATGGAGTCAACTAATACAATTTTGTTTACTAACATAGTAACTAATAAATTGGCCTTTTCCCACTGTTTATTTTTTTCCAATAACTGATATTTACTAATGAGGCTTTACTCTAAAGTGTTACCTGTTGTACTTTATAATCATATTGCAATTTAATTTGGTTGAACCACTTATGTTTACTGTGAACATGCACGTTTTTTGTTATTCTATCTGTTAAAGTAAGCTTTTTTGCAGCTTAGGTCAATATCGTAGTATCAGTGATGATACTGTATACCATGACAAAAGTGTCATCAATTAAATCGCAACAAGAAAATTTGAATATTGTCACAAGCCTATTCCCACTTATAGAGTCCCACACAGTGCTTAGTGTGCAAATAAAAACTCACAGGGATGACCAAACGCCCTCTAGATCTACAGTAGTACATTCCTAAGTGTCCTTACCTGAGGTGTGGAAGAGAGTGATGGGGCCAGGATACCAATTAGCCCTGAGGTAAGGGAGAGGCGTCTGCTCTCGGTGACAGGCTCTTTAAAGATGTCGCTCTTGCCTATCTTGGTGTTGCTGGAGTAGGACCTGCTGAGCAGACGGTGGTGGTGCTTCAGGCCATCCAGCTCTTCAGTCCGCACGCTACCAGAGCAGGAGCGGCCCAGGAGCCGGTGGGGCTTCAAAGCACCACCATCGCTACTGCCAGCAGCGTGCTCACAGCGAGGCTCTGCTGCACTCGACCGCGGCGACAGCTTGTGAGGCCGCAGCGGCGGGCAGTCCTCCGGCTTCACAGCAGTCGAGCAGGGCCTCGGCAGCAGCCGGTGGGGCTGTTTAAGGGGCTGATGTTGCTCTATGCGTGGGTCGCTGGAGAGCGAGTGGCCTAAAAGCTTGTGCGACTTGCCGACACAGCCGTCCATTTCTGGCTTCACCGTGCTGGAGCACGTTCGCCGCAACAGACGGTGGGATTTTGAC
This sequence comes from Danio aesculapii, assembly GCF_903798145.1. NCBI lineage: Eukaryota > Metazoa > Chordata > Actinopteri > Cypriniformes > Danionidae > Danio > Danio aesculapii. Next base: position 43,207,946 of record NC_079439.1, on the reverse strand, counting down.
ACGCCATCCTGCTCAGGTTTGAGCTTCTTTTTGCTCTTCACACAGCCAGGAGGAGGGTAGCTGGGGGATCTGAGTTTGCACAAGAAGAACAACACATTAATCAAACAACGTGAGCTAAGGAGCACAGAAAGACATTGTGCAATTATGCTTGTGCAAATCCTGCACATTTTAGAATGCTTCATTGGCTGATTTACACCATTTCATTTTTCATGTTGAGGTCTACACAGTGCACAGTGGGAATGTGCATTTCTTGCGCTAATGAACTACAGCAGGTCATACTTAAGTTAATGAGATACAAAGCATTACGCTCTGTTGACGAATTGCATGAGTATTTGTTCTGCATTATATTGATTTCATTTTAGTATCATTTTATTATTTATACATATGTATATATTATATGTATTATGTATTTTGTGGACATTACAAAAGATCATGTACTGTGTGCATCACAGTCCAACATGACTTTTATAGATTTTTTAAAGATTGCTTTTATTATAAAAAAAATCTATAGACTTCACAGGTTTATACAGAAGTGGCTGCTTATAATAAACCCATTGTCAGGGCCAGATTTTTGTACAAAATCTGTGGATATGGGGAGCATACTTGTAGTAACTAAAAACTTTAAAAGAAAAAAGAAAAACTTATAACATTTTAAACTTTTGTTGCAAATCCAATGCAAATCCAATTAGAATATTTGATTCTGACTGGTCAACCACAACATTACATAGTATGTTATTCCCAGATATCAACCCATTAAACTTACAAAACAGCCTCATCTGAGTATGACAGATCAGCTTGACTGTGAATTATTTATATATATTTCTCATGACTGTTTGGTGCCATCTTGCTACTGAATGATGATATTAATAGGTAGATTAGTGTGTTTTTCCTTCTGCAAGCTGTACGTTTTATTAAAGAGTTAGTCAATTATGTTCAATGTTTTGCAGGTAGTTGTTTACTTTTGTGGCAAGGAGCTGTTTTATACAGTTAAAGTCAGAATTATTAGCCCCTGGTTTATTTTTTCTCCAATTTCTGTTTAACGGAGAGCAGATTTTTTCAGCACATTTCTAAACATAATAGTTTTAATAACTCATTTCTAATAACTGATTTATTCTATCTTTGCTATGATGACAGTAAATAATATTTTACTAGATATTTTCAAGACACTTCTATACAGCTTAAAGTGACATTTAAAGGCTTAACTAGGTTAATTAGGTTAACTAGGCATGATAGGGTAATTAGGCAAGTTATTGTATAATGATGGTTTGTTCTGTAGACTATCAAAAAAAATGTAGCTTAAAGGGGCTAATAATATTGACCCTAAAATGGTTTTAAAAAAATTAACTGCTTTTATTCTAGCCGAAATAAAACAGATAAGACTTTCTCCAGAAGGAAAAATATTATCAGACATACTGTGAAAATTTGTTCTGTTAAACATAATTTGGGAAATATTCAAAAAGAAAAAGAAAATTCAAAGGGAGGCTAATAATTCTGACTTCAACTTTAAGTGGGATCATGTACATCTAGTCTAGTGATGTCCTGCAGAGTTTTAGTCCAACACTAATCAAACCTGAACACACTAATTGGTGTCTTTAAGATTACTAGAACGCTACTGGCAGGACACAGCCCTCCAGGATCAAGTTTGACCATCCTCAATCTTACTGGTTGTTTTCACAGAATAATGCCCCTCAGTCGTCACATTGTGCTGCTGATAAGCCTGTCTGGCTTTATTTTGTGAGTACAACCGGCTAGATGTACATTATCCCATACTTACTCAAGCCCAGTTCAACCCAGTGCTTGCCATCTTCAACTAAATCATAGATTATATCAACTGAACAGATCTTTAGCGCTGGGTTGAAAAGGGCTTAAAAGGGGGATGTTGTATACATAATTTGTCCAATATTGGTGTAGTGAAAACCTCTTTTCTTACCTGCGTAATGTTGAAAAAATATGCAGGGGAGACTTGACTTTCTTCTCTGTTTGCTTTTTGCTGTGCGGGCTGATGAGTTTATCTTTGCTCTGACACTTCCACTGCTGTGTGACAAAGGTTTGCATTATCCTGCCAAGAGATAACACGCTCATGAATGACACCAGAAAAGCCTGTATAACACTAGAAAACATTTCCCTGTAGTGTCTTACTTTTTCAACTGATGTCCGAGTCCAAATCTGTCTTTTGTAGACACTTGAAACACATCAACAGTGGGAACTGAAAAGAGGACACGAGATTATCCATGAGAGAAAAGTATTGCAAAACACAGTACCACATAAAGTTGCTATAGACATCAACACATTTCAGAGGTTTCTAAAACACAGGAACAGAAGGTCAATTTGAAATGAGCCACTTATGATGAGCAATATCTTGGCAGGAGAACAAGAGCAGGCATTACGGCCATGTCTATAAGTGACTTCTCCCTCTCTCTCTTGTAATCTAAACTGAAGAGGCCGTGTTCTTGAGGAAAGTAATTTTGAGCAAATCTACAATCAACAGAGAAAGCTCAGCGCAAGGACACTCAGACTCTCACTGACAAGAACAATTCACATTGTATTTATGCAAAAGAATCAGCACTAAATATGAAAAACAAGCCAAGTAGGCCAAATTAGTCTAACGATGATGACAGCAAAATGATCAGCGCGATTTGCTTAGAGAGTTGTTAACTTCTTTTACTGTTAGCATAACTACAGCTGCAGACTCATGAGAGTATTCACACCGAAGATGTTTGTAGAACATGATCTGCGCAGCGGATCCAAAACACCAGTCTATATTACTAAATTAAAGCTATACTTGTATTTTTCTTTTATTTGTTAATGTTAATTTAATGTTCAATAATAATTATTTTTCTGAAACAAATTTCATTTAATCTTGTATATTTCATTCCATTTTTGATTTGAGAGACTTAGTTTATAAAATATAATATAATGTAATGTAATATAATATATTATAATATAACACAATATAACACAATACAATACAATACAATACAATATAATATAATATAATATAATATAATATAATATAATATAATATAATATAATATAATATAATATATTCATTCATTCATTCATCTTCTTGTCGGCTTAGTCCCTTTATTAATCCGGAGTCGCCACAGTGGAATGAACCGCCAACTTATCCAGCACATGTTTTATGCAGCGGATGCCCTTCCAGCCGTAACCCATCTCTGGGAAACATCCATACACTCTCATCACACACATACACTACGGAAAATTCAGCCTACCTAATTCACCTGTACCACATGTCTTTGGACTGTGGGGTGTGTGTAAATGTGAGTATGTATGGGTGTGTCCCAGTACTGGGTTGCAGCTGGAAGGGCATCTGCTGTGTAAAACGTATGCTGGAATAGTTGGCGGTTCAACCCCTGATAAATAAGGAACTAAAGCCTGATTTATACTTTCGCCTGGAGCTGCATCGTGGACCTCCGCTGACTGCGCACGCACCTCATGAAACGGATAAGGCTTTTAAACTTTATGCGTTCGCCGTTGTGATATTCTTTAAAATGACAGGGGGGGTCAAAAGAAACTGACAGTAAAGTCAGATGGATAAATAAAGAAGTAGGAAGTTTCCGGAACTGCGTCATATCATTAATATCATTTAAGATTTTTAAACTAATTATTTTTATAAATGGTTTAATGATTATAAAGATTTTTATAACCATTCAAGATTTTTTTTTAATCAAACTTGATGCATCACTTGCTTTTGTTCACATCTCGGACAGTTTTACCTATTAAAGTTTATTAAAATATTAATGACAACAGAACATGGGTTGCTCTACAAATATATTATTATTATGGCAAAAATAAAACCAAAAAGGTACACTTTAATACAAAATACTCAAACAAAATACTGATGTTTTTTTTAGATTTAGCCCGCTCCACAATTGACACATTACTTTCTGGCTAGTTTCTGTCCTCTACATATGCTAAAAAGGCAATAATATTCCAATATTCCTGACCATTATCAACAATAAATAGAAAAACACGCCATCAGTATGTTGTAAACCAATAGGTTCAAATATTCCTGCCCAGTTATCAAAGAAATCATTTGTTCCTTAATTATAGTTTTGTAGCTATTAAATTGTTTTAAATTCAAAATTGTAACATATGCATTAGTGTAAAACCTATAAATGGTGGAAAAACCTATTCTGTAATTGTGTACATGGGTCTCCACTTTGCCATGGCCTCTTTTGGCTTTAACAAACTTATCCCTCAGGTTTTTCCAAACTTTTTAACAAAAACGTTTTTCCTTTTCCACGGCTGTTGCAATTTCTAGCCAAGAATTTCTAGCCATCTGGTTCTCCCTTTGATCAGAAATGGATGGATTATTAAGATATCTGTACAGTTGTGCCTGTTTCAGACAAAATCTCTTCAAAGTGACTCATATTTAACTCCAATTAAACATCGCAAACTGTTTGTTCGAGTCTCAAAAAAAAAATAGTTTGCTCTGCAAGCCGAAATCATGTCACGTGCACCCCAAGCGAACCTCCACAAACACAAACGAAGACGTCACATTCGCTGCATGCGCTCAAGCGAACACGTCGAGTATAGACCAGGCTTTAGCCAGAGGAAAGTGAATGAATGAATAATATATTAAAACTCTATGAATTGCTCTGTAGTCTACATATTTTGGATGAACAATTTTCTAGACATGCATATACTGTCTGTTGTTTTGTGTATTCATAGAACCAGTTGTGTGAAATCATATTTGTTGTGGCCATCAAAAGTCTGCCGTCCCTTTAATTGAGTGTGAGCAGTGCATCAAAAATAGACTCTGAGCCAAAACCATCACGTCATCGCTGCTCACGCGCTGCTCCTGCTTGATGTGCATGTGCTGCTTCTGCTCCCTGTGTGAATGCACTAATTTGTTAACATGCAGGCCAAAATATGAGCACTGCTCACATGCTGCTCACACTTGTGGCGTGAAACCAGCCATAGGTGTAAAATACTTCAATAGACTCCATTATTTTTTATGTTGCACTGGATATCACACATCATTAGTTCAGTTTTCCTAGATATATATATATATATATATATATATATATATATATATATATATATATATATATATATATATATATATATATATACGTGGGAGAATATTAGAATATTTAATCTGTCAACAACTAATAAAAAAGAAAACAAGTATTTTTTAAATCACAGTCCTTTTTACAAAACCTTTTTGGCCAAATTAACAAAACAAAAATTAAATCTATGATTATGAACAATCTGATTAAAATCTGATGTAATCTGATTAATTCTAAAAAAAAATAAGCATTATAACCAATCACACATTTCTGTTGAACTTATTTATGCACTTGCCGATCACTGAAAACTATTATTTGTTTAGTGCAAACACTCAATGACTGAACTCTTGCTTTTAAACTTCTTTCATCATAATAAACAATTTGCCATTCTGTATGTCATGCTACTAAATTACAATCATGTGAAGTTTTGATTTCCAAATGTGTATAAATTCAATAAACTAATTCATTCATATTTAGCTTGTTTTTGGTGTGTAGCCAGGATATTTCATAGCACATTTTTTATTTGTTATATTAATCAACATTAATAATCAACATTAACAATAAGACAACAGTCAACAACAATGACTTATATCACTGCTAGGGTTTTTCATTAAACAGACTGTAGCAATATACAGTACGTTAATGCTATGTCATACAACTTACACTGAAAAAGATAAGTCAATTCCAAGGTGCGAATTTGTTTCAGACCCTGGTGTTATCCCATAAACTTAAATTTGTACTCTTAAAGGGGGTCTATTATGCAAAAATCACTTTTATTAGGGGTTAAAAGTCCCCATGAAATCAAAACTAACCATATCATTTTGTTACATGTAGCTCACATTGCCAGTTTTGTGTGAACAATTCATATGATATGTGCATGTCATTAAGAAAAAAAATGTTAAACCTTCGGCTTATTCCCTTTATTCATCAGGGGTCGCCACAGCGGAATGAACCGCACTTCCTGTTTTTTATCAGTTAAACTGTCAAATTACGTATATCTTATGAATTGGACGTGGCTAAGATATTAACCCATGCCGGTACAACAGTCAGTTTTGACTACAAACAGAAATGGTGAGCAGAAGGAGTCTGTTAGGTTGTAATAACTCTCCCCAAACCCTTTTCCTGATCTTTCTGAATGAAATGCCAATTTACTACATCCATTCAGCTCGCAGGTGAAAAAACAAACCACACGCACTGTTTTCTCATTTAATAATTTGTTTCTATAGGAACTGCGTCACAATATTAAAAAAACAGTCGCAGCTTCCAGTTCATGTGGACTTTAAACACAGTTTAACACTTTACTAATATAGACAGCCTCTAATGGTAAAAATAAACTAATGACAGTTTTCACTGTACCTGATGAAGATAAGGTCAGTGACTAAGCGGATCATAAATGTGGAGTTTTAGGATGCACAACTGAACACCGTAGTCTCCACAGACTTCTTCTGACATTTTGAGTATTTCCCAAAGATAGCGTTAGATTTATTTTGAATCTGACGCTATGCTGACACACAGGCATTTTTAGCTCCGCCCTCTTTTGAAATGAGCACAATCTCATTTGAATTTAAAGTGAGTCAACTTCCAGTTAGGTTAGCCGTTGGATGGCAGCATAGTACGTACTCTCCCGGTCGATATGTTCAAAAAGCCCTTATACTTTTACCAAATTAAGAGAGCTTTGAGCCAGATGATTTTAAAATGAGTGGGGCGAAAACTAAAAATGTGTTTGTAAATCCAAAAATAAGTGAGGACGAGAACGAGACGGTGGATGACAACGACAAACCATTACCTGAAAAAGAACATGGCTCTGAAACTTTGTGAGTAGTGAAAGCACTCAGTAGAGAAATCTCTGAACTGAATTTAAAGCCACAGTCACCAAAACGACACAATTTGTATCAAAGTCTAAAAGTGGCAGTTTCGACGAGTTCTAAAAAATTATTTGTGGCTTATTTTGAGCTAAAACTTCACATATACATTTTACATCTTGTTATAAGAGCCATAATAAGTCCCCTTTAAATCATATTTTTTGTTTTATAAGTAACACAGATAAATATAACATGTAAAAACATCCAGTTCAGGTCTACAATAGTAGGCGTTCAGAAGATAAATCTTGTATTACAGACAGTTTGCTTGTGTTTGTGTGCGTCTAACCTGGTCCATTCAGATATTGTGTGAGGGAGCAGTGAAGCCGCACAATAACAGGTTCACTCCGGATCACATCCCAGGCAAGTGCAATCTCCTCCTTTAAACAAGTGATTCATTTTAGTTTCACACAATATAACACACACTCAAAAACAAATGCTCATCGCTATTCATGACACTGAACAGTAACACTCACATCTAAGAAAGTGACATCGATGTGTAGGTCGATGTCCACGTCATCAATTGCACCATATTCCCTATATTTAGCAGAAAGAAACAGATTTCCTAACATTATGACATCATTTAAGAAAAAGAAGTTTAGTCAAGTTTACTATTAATATACATCTTTTAAGCAGAAAATAAGTATACCTTTAGTTTAATTTGTATGTACTTCCCTTCTATAAAAGAAAATTATTCAAGTGTAATATTAGTATATAGTGGTGGATAAAAACCATGCAATAAAAGTTGTCCTAAAACTATTGAACAACACCCATTCTTGTCTTTCTAAACATTTTTGATCCATTTTAAATGTTGACTAAAGTACCTTTAAACAAAAAAAAGTGCACTTTCAGTTGACTTTTTATGTATTTCTCTAAAATGTACTTTAAGCGCTTCTCAGAAACACCATAGTTAACCAAGAGCACACTACAGTAAACTTACAGTATATACAGTGTTTCAGTGAAAGTACATACATGGGTTAGGGGTATGTGTGTATTCCCTACTGTGTGTGCAGTTGTATAGGTTTAATGCAAAACCCAAATTCTGAGCTTGGGGCAATTTTCACAAACAAATTATTTACCACAAGTATTACAAAAGTAAACTACTAGTACACTCATATGTTCACTTGCAATACAAATGAAAAACTTAATTTAATTTGGGGCTACTTGTGTACTTAATATTTAATACTGTTATCCCTAAAGGGCACCTATGATGAAAATCAACTTTTGTAAACTGTTTGGACAGGACTGTGTGCAGGTATAGTGTGTCCACAGTCATATTGAGTTGATATAAAGACAGTAAGTTTTTTTTTATTATTTCCTGTTAAAATCGGATCCAAATCCCTCCCACTTTGTGGCCCACCACAATGTAATGTAGGAGTGACGTTTCCAAATTGATTGACAGCCGCGTTTTAACACGTGTCCGTAGTAATGCGTTTAATTATATCAACAAGACAGGATGTGCACAAAGCCACTGGGATTAAAAGATCTGTTCAGCTTTCTGTGATCATCAATCATCATCAAATGTGATCAATATTTGTGATTAAGACGCTTCAATCCAGCTTCAAACTCCACAACAAATATAACATAGCAGTGTAGGGAAAGTTCTTACTGTAGCAAGGGAGATCCGCTTCCCGCTTGCGGGGAGAACCAGCTCATTCGCATTAAAGGCACAGGCAACAAAAACAGCTACAATTTTATAACAGCTCAAATGTTCAGATTAGGTATAATAAATAATCTGATGGGTGTTTTGAGCTAAAACATTACCGACACCTTCTGGAAACACAAAATATTTATATTAAATCTGGATAAAGGGTTAAAATAGGTGCCCTTTAAAGTATACTTCTATATAATAAAATGTGGATACAAGTATACAACTAGTACGTACAATACTTGCATGAAATACTTACACTTCATGAAATGAACAAAGTATATTTATTTTTTAAGCAAATAATCAAGTAAATAAATAAATAAATTAATAAATAAACAATAAATGAGTTTTTTGGTCATCAAGACTACAAATTTGCACACACATATTAATCATCAAAATATGTTGTTGATAGTCAGCTTTTTGGAATATAAAGAGAATGCACAACATTTTGCTTTTAAATTGATGGGAATTATCATTTTTCACAATTTTTTATTGGATTGGAAAAAAAATCTAAATTAGACAAACAAAAAGAATTGACTGACAAAAATGAGGCTGAATGCAAATTTGCTAAGACAAAAATCAAAGCTACTTTGCTTTTGGTTACTATTCAACAGTGTGTGTGGCCTTAATTACATTAACAGAAAAAGAAAAGTAATTTCAAAAGAATAGCGAGTAATTGCATTTTATTAGAGATAACCTTTATTCCTGTTGTAATCATTCAAATTGAAACCACAAATATTCATAAAAACTTTAACCGGGTTAAATTTAGATTTATTGTCTAAAACAAATTAATCTAATTTTATACATTTAGTACATAGGTAGAATTGATTTTAAAGAGAATTAGCCTGATGCTTCAGCTATCTTTTGCTGTGCTTCAGTCAAAACGTTTATTCCTCATAAAACCATTGCGATGAGTTTGTTGTGTTGCTCTGGGCTAACTGTTACCATGGTTACACCTCACTCCCAAATGTAGCCGTCATCTCAAAAGCAAGAGGTTTGAGAAAATAATAATCCCCTTTGATCTGTCAAGAGGAAGCAGCTTACATACAGCAGATAAACACACACTCATGTTCAGACGTATGCAAACACACTAAATCACACGTTTACCAAAGGTAAAAAGAAATCGAGAGCAACTTGAAGGAATCATTTGAGATGTGTTATGCTGCTTGCCAAACACATTAAAGCACTTTAGTGTTTTCATTGCCAAAATCAACCAGTTAAAAGCCAACAAACTAAAGCATTAGTGGGATGCATCCTGGAATTATCAAAGAGGGCTCAGCGAACCCACTCAGACACAGGCCCAGGTCATTTTTCGAGCAGAATACTGAATAAATACTCAAAATAGTTTTCTGTCTGTGTTTCAGGGCAAATGCATCACAAAGATTGCACACTAGACAGAATATAAAACACACTTCTACAGCTATGAATAGAGGCTTTTATGCTGCTCTTTCATTTGACTGTCTGAAAAAAAAAGCAGCTTGACAAGATCAACTTTCAAGGACGAAGCTTTTAATAGCTGTCGTCACATGAAACACCATTCAGATTGGCAGATTTTGCGGGGTGAATCACGTTCATGTTGACAATCTGTCATGCGTTCTTTTCATTAGAGTCATTAAGCACAGACACATTTTGCTGTTGTCCACAGTGCCCTTAAAAGAAGTAGTTTTAAGTTTGTTATATCCTGCTGTAAATTTACTCCGACACAGTTCGCAGAGATTAGCTAAAAGAAGAGTTCTCCATCAGAACAAACAACACTGCGATCATTACACCATTACAACCCTGTAATCAAAGTGAAACTGCTTAGACTCTCAGAGACTGTCCTTCAGTGGATCACAGAGCGTTCCCCCAGATGAGGGATTGAAGAAACGGCCACCTGAGGGTTATGGGCCCTGGCTCAGGCAGAGAACGTCCTTGAGTGGGTTAACCGTGCCAGAACACTAAAGAACAATAACTCAAGGTGTCGATTCCCATAAAACACTCCTCTAGAGTTCAGGAAGGATGTCACAGTTTCACCAGTTGATGTAATGCTTGCACTTTCACTGACAATATGCTACTGTACTGTATATTACTTTTTTTAATGACGTTTTTATTAGTTTTTTAAAAGGGCTTATTTACATTTAGCCACTTTTTTTCTAATTGGATTGCCAACATGTCATTGAAATGCTCTTCAAAACACATTTAAGAAAAACTCCAAGCCAGTCTTCACAAATGGAGTCTGTCAGAACCAAACACATCTACTATATATAGCTGCAAGATGCTCAATCAGCAGATTTGAATAGATTTTCAAAGTTAGTTTGGCGATTTTGCTGTTGTTTTCTTCCTAAATTTCTATCGTCTTCGGTCTCTGTGATAAAACACTTAATTTCAAGGGGCATTACCTCTTGCAGGATTGGAAGTAAACACTCACTATTGTGCCCACTACTGCACTGTGTCACGTGTTCTGCTGCTCGAGATGGCAAGCACTCTTAAAGAGCTGTTTATGTTTGCGCCATGGCAGAAAAAAAATTAACACAGCCAATGCAATTATTTCTGATCTGTGTATTTACTGATTTTATTAGCAACACTCAAACTATGATACGCCTGGGGTCTAAACAATAAACTCTGGATTGACATTTATTACCAACACAATGTAAGATTAAAAAACAAAAGTACTTAAATGCATTGCCTCCCAGGACAAAATACCTTTAAAGATACGATGAGCGTAAACGCTGAAGGTAATTTACAGAACAGTACACTGTGTGAAATGCAAAGAACAAAAAAAACTTTATCTTTCAGTTGCTCAGGGGTGTCATTAAAAATTTCAGCCATTAATTTCTGATGCTCTGATCTTTAGGAAGGCTTTGTGGAGAAAGAACTTTGTGATCTTAACCCTTTGACGCGTACAATCATGCTGCTGTGATCAGTCTTGGTCCCTGGAGCGCACAATTAGAACTTTCAGTGCATCATCGGTCAGCTGCTAAATTCAAATCTGCTATCCGAAATGGCGCTGAGCCAGAGAAAGTCAAGCGCATTGTTTTCAAAGATCAAAAATGATCAATGTTTTAAATTAACAATGTTTGTTCTGGCTTGCGGACATTGCAAAGCAAAACATTTGAGGTTTGTAAAATTAAGTTTTGTAAACTAATTTCGAGAGGAGCATGTGATATGGTTGATCGCGGCTGGTCTTGCATAAATAATCCTTGCTAGTCCAATTAGATATCATTGCTAGACCAATCAGATGAATTTCAGCATCCAATAAATAAACCTATTCATCCTTCCTTCCTTATTTTCATTTGAAAGAATCCCCCCATCCACCCCATCTCTCCCTTTCCTCCCTTACCAGGGAGAGCTCTCGAGACCTACCTGATCTCGGACCCCCTGTCATGCTACATGACCAGGCGGGAGCCCTGGGTTCAAGTATCTCTGAGCTCAGGGTTCCCTCCTAGGACAGATCTGCAAACTGTAACAAGCAATAGCTAAACGCGAACTCTTCAAAGACACAATGATGTATATGGAAAACACCAATGATGATTATTATTAATAATATTATTTTTATGATTGCCATTTCATAATATTACTATTATGATGAATATTATTACACATAATTTAACCTTGTTTGTTATTTATAATAGATAAACTGTGGTAAGGTTTATTCTGTTGTTCTTCCAGTTAAATTGTCACTTGCTTTCATGACTTTTTGTAGTTGATGAATTTATGTGTAGTAAATCCAGCAGCTGCAATCTCTCCACTGCAGTGCATGTGGCTGCAGCGTGTCATGTGATACACCAGACTATTCTAAATAATGATCATATTTAAAAAAAAACACATGGGGGTCAGCTTAAGTATTTAAAACGTGCATGTGGAAGGGTTAAATTAATCATGGTTGAACAAGGTCTAGGTATGCGCATTCTACCATGAGAAGTGGTCATATGATATCAACTAGTGCCATGTTCAAAAACTAGTGCCAATGCAGAAGTGATTTTTTACAAAGAAATACATGGAAATCGTTTTTAGCACTTGGTCTATAA